>NC_054830.1:131020533-131235356 GCF_018345385.1 Vulpes lagopus
GAACTTAGCCACAGTAACTTCTTGCAAGATACATCTATGAAGGCAAGAGAAACAAAAGCAAAAAAGAACTATTGGGATTTAATCAAGATAAAAAGCTTCTGCACAGCAAAAGAAACTGTCAACAAAACGAAAAGATAACCTACAGAATGGGAAGATATTTGCAAATGATATATCATTTAAAGGGCTACTATCCAAGATCTATAAAGTACTTATTAAACTCAACACCCAAGAAACAAACAATCCAATTGAAAAGGTCAAAAGACACGAACAGAAATTTCACCAAAGAAGCCATATGCATTCCAACAAGCACATGAGGAAATGCTCCGCATCACTTGTCGTCATGGAAATACAAATCAAAACCACAATGAGATACCACCTCACACCAGTGAGAATGGGGAAAATTAACAAGGCAGGAAACCACAAATGTTGGAGAGGATGTGGAGAAAGGGAAACCCTCTTGCACTGTTGGTGGGAATGTGAACTGGTACAGACCCTCTGGAAAATTGTGTGGAGATTCCTCAAAGAGTTTAAAAAGAACTGTTTTATGACCCAGCAATTGCACTGCTGGGGATTTACCCCAAAGTTACAGATGCACTGAAATGGCAGGACACCTGTACCCCAATGTTTATAGCAGCAATGTTCACAATAGTCAAACTGTGGAAGGAGCCTTGATTTCCTTCGACAGACGAATTCATAAAGAAGATGTGGTATAAAGAATGGAATATTATTCAGGATTAGAAACGACAAATACCCACCATTTGCTTCAACGTGTATTGGACTGGAGGGTATTATGGTGAGTGAAGTAAGTCAAATGGAGAAGGACAAACATTATATGGTCTCATTCATTTGGGATCAATAAAAAATAGTGAAAGAAAATCTAGGGGAAAGGAGAGAAAATGAGTGGGAAATATCAATCAGGGTGACAGAACATGAGAGACTCCTAACTCTGGTAAACAAACAAGGGGAGGTGGGCAGGGAGTTGGGGTGACTGGTGACAGGCACTGAGGGGGGGCACTTGACAGTATGAGCACTGGGTGTTATGCTATATATTGGCAAATCAAACCCAATAAAAATATACAAAAAAAGACAATCTGCAAACCACATATCTGATAAAGGGTTAGTATCCAAGATTTATTAAGAACTTATTAAACTCAACCTCAAAGAAATAAAAAAAATCTAATCATGAAATGGGCAAAATCATGAATAGAACTTTCACCAAAGAAGACATAGACATGGCCACCAAACACATGAGAAAATGCTCTGCATCACTTGCCATCAGGGAAATACAAATCAAAACCACAATGAGATACCACCTCACACCAGTGAGAATGCAGAAAATTAACAAGGCAGGAAACCACAAATGTTGGAGAGGATGCGTAGAAAGGGGAACACTCCTGCACTGTTGGTGGGAATGTGAACTGGTGCAGCCACTCTGGAAAACTGTGTGGAGGTTCCTCAAAGAGTTAAAAATAGACCTGCCCTACGACCCAGCAATTGCACTGCTGGGGATTTACCCCAAAGATACAGATGCAATGAAATGCTGGGACACCTGCACCCCGATGTTTATAGCAGCAATGTCCACAATAGCCAAACTGTGGGAGGGGCCTCGGTGTCCATCAAAAGATGAATGGATAAAGAAGATGTGGTTTATGTATACAATGGAATATTACTCAGCCATTAGAAATGACAAATACCCACCATTTGCTTCGACATTGTTGGTACTGAGGGTATTTTGCTGAGTGAAGTAAGTCAATCGGAGAAAGACAAACATTATATGGTTTCATTCATTCGGGGAATATAAAAAATAATGAATGGGATTATAGGGGAAAGGAGAGAAAATGAGTTCAGATATCAGAGAGTGTGACAAAACATGAGAGGCTCCTAACTCTGATAAATGAACAAGGGTAGTGGAAGGAGAGGTGAGCAGGAGGATGGGATGACTAGGTGATTGGTACTGAGGTGCCTGCTTAATGAGATGAGCACTGGGTGTTATGCTCTTTGTTGGCAAATCAACTCCAATAAAAAAATATACAAAAAAAATTTTTTAAACCCCAGTCTTGGCTGATGCTCAGTCAGAGGAACACATGACTCTTGATCTTAGGAGCCATGAGTCTGAGTCCCATGTTGGGGGGCAGACATTGATAAAATAAATTAATTAATTAAAACTATTTATTTATTTATTAATAAATTTATTTTTTATTGGTGTTTAATTTACCAACATACAGAATAACACCCAGTGCTCATCCCGTCAAGTGCCCCCCTCAGTGCCCATCACCCATTCACCCCCACCCCCTGCCCTCCTCCCCTTCCACCATCCCTAGTTCGTTTCCCAGAGTTAGGATTCTTAATTGGAGAAGGACAAACATTATATGGTCTCATTCATTTGGGGAATATAAAAAACAGTGAAAGGGCATATAGGGGAAAGTAGAGAAAATGAGTGAAAATATCAGTGAGGATGACAGAACCTGAGAGACTCCTATCTCTGGAAAATGAACAAGGGATAGTGGAAAGGGAGGTGGGCGGGGGGGTTGGGGTGACTGGGTGATGGGCACTGAGGGGGGCACTTGATGGGCTGAGCACTGGGTGTTATGCTATATGTTATCAAATTGAATTCCAATAAAAAAAGACAAAAAAATAAAACTCCTCAATAGCTTCTTATCCCTGAGGTTTTCTCATCTCACAGCTCTGTGGGAAAAAAAAAACTTAAAAAAATGTCCTTGGGGGTATTTTGCTGAGTGAAGTAGGTCAATCGGAGAAGGACAAACATTATATGGTTTCATTCATTTGGGGAATATAAAAAATAGTGAACGGGAATAAAGAAAAAGGAGACAAAATGAGTGAAAATATTAGTGAGAATGACAGAACATGAGAGACTCCTAACTTGGAGAAACAAAAAAGGGGTAGTGCAAGGGGAGGTGAGTGGGGGGGATGGTGTGACTGGGTGTTGGGCACTGAGGGGGGCACTTGACAGGATGAGCACTGGGCGTTATACTCTATGTTGGCAAATCAAACTCCAATTAAAATAAAAGAAGAAAAAGGATCCCCACAGTGAACCTGCTTCTCCCTTTGCCTGTATCTCTGCCTTTATCTCTGTGTGTCTCCTATGAAGAAATAAATAAAATCTTCAAGAAAATGAGGGCAGTTTATATAATGAGCAGTGGGTATTGTTGCAACTGATGAATTACTACTCTCTACCTCTGAAACAAAAAGTGAGAGAGAGTGAGAGAGAAACTTGAAGAGTTTAATCTAAACCAAGTAATATTTAAAGAGGTCAACACATTGGGCACAGTTTTGATGCCCTCAGTATTGTGCCACTAAACATATGCCTCCTGCTTCCAGATTCCAACCCTTTGTCTGGCACATTTCTCTGCAGGAGCAATGGTCTGGGCGGGAAACCAGACTCTCATCTCCCAGTTCATCCTCCTGGGCCTTTTCACCCACTCCCCACTGCACCTCCTCCTTTTTTCCATCATCATAATAATGTTCCTGGTGGCCCTCTCTGGCAATGGACTCATGATCCTCCTCATCAATGTTGACTCCCGCCTGCACAGCCCCATGTACTTCTTCCTCAGCTGGCTGTCACTCATGGACCTTATGCTCATCTCCACCATTGTGCCACGGATGGCCACCAATTTCCTCCTGGGCCATGGATCCATCTCCTTCACAGGCTGTGGGCTCCAGATCCTCTTCTTTCTCACTCTCCTGGGGGATGAATGCTTCCTGCTGGCCTTCATGGCCTATGACCGCTATGTGGCCATCAGCAACCCACTGAGGTACTCAGTGGTCATGAGCCGCCGTGTCTGCTGGCTTATGGTGGCAGGGTCCTGGCTCTTTGGCCTGGTGGATGGACTGATCCAGGCCATTTTTACCCTGCGTTTCCCTTACTGTGGCTCACAGGAGATCGACCACTTCTTCTGTGAGGTCCCTGCCATACTGAAGTTGGCCTGTGCTGACACCTCCCTCTATGAGACCATGATCTATGTCTGTTGTATCCTAATGCTGCTCCTGCCCTTCTCTGTCATCTCGGCTTCCTACCTGCGGATCCTGGTAGCAGTGCTCCACATGCGTTCTGCTGAAGGTCGACAGAAGGCCTTTGCTACCTGCTCCTCTCATATGGCAGTGGTCTCTCTCTTTTATGGGGCTGCCATGATCACCTACATGCGGCCTCAGGCATACCACTCCTCCAAGCAGGACAAGGTGGTCTCGGCTTTCTATACAATGGTCACCCCTATGCTCAACCCACTTATCTACAGCTTGAGGAACAAGGAAGTGGCTGAGGCTCTCAGGAAACTCCTGGGGAGGTGTCCCTGTCGTGGGGGGCAGGGGTAGTTGACATTAGCACCTGTGGATATGGGTTCTGGGGCCTGGAACTTGGAATTAGCCTCTGTTGTTGACTGGAAAGAAAACAGATATGCTGTACTGAAAATAAAAGTCATTCCCTATATAAATAATAGTGAAAGGGAATATAAGGGAAGGGAGAAGAAATGTGTGGGAAATATCAGAAAGGGAGACAGAACATAAAGACTCCTAACTCTGGGAAAAGAACTAGGGATGGTGGAAGGGGAGGAGGGCGGGGGGTGGGGGTGAATGGGTGATGGGCACTGAGGGGGACACTTGACAGGATGAGCACTGGATATTATTCTGTATGTTGGTAAATTGAACACTAATAAAAAATTAATTTATTAAAAAAAGTCATTCCCTAACCAGAGTTAATCAGATTAATACATCAATGTAACCATGCATGTCTATGCTGAGTATGGATTGCATGGAAGGAGGGTTGTGCCAATGGGTTTACAAAGAATAGGATTCATGGGGGAGTTGAGGAGATGGCGGAGGAGTAGGGATCCTTAACTCATATGGCCCCACCATCTTACCTAGATTACTTTCAAACCATCCTGAAAACCTATAAATTCGACATGAGATTTGAAGAGAGAACAGCTGGAATGCTACAGAGAGAAGGGTTTTCACTTCTAACAAGGTAAGAAGGCGGAAAAAAATAAAAAAGAATCAAGTGGGGGAGGGGCCCCATGAGGAATCAGGCTAAAACCAGGCAGCAAAAGCTCCGAGACAGGAAAACCCAGCCCCAGAGAAGCAGGAACTTTAAAAAGTCCGCATAGGATTCTTCCTGGATGGAAAGGCACCTGGCAGGGAAATCGAGCAGAATCGCAGGGGAAGGCAGTGGAGCCTCCAGTTTCCCGGAGTCACTAACAGAGGAAGTGCACCCCAGGGGAGAGCAAGCCACACACCCGGGCCCAACAGGGAACCCGGGAGAAGCCTGTTGGTCAGGCGGGGGATCTAGGTGGAGGTGTCTGTCCCCTGGTGCCTTTGGGAACCACGCCCCCGGAGCGCAATTCCAGCAGTGCAGACCCTGGATCCCAGGGTGCCAGTGGACACAGTCCATGATCCTGCACTCTCCCCGGGACAGGTGGAGGCGGGGAGGGCACAGGATAACGAGGACTTTCCTGCCACAGGGCACCCCCAAGCTGTGCAGATCAGTGCCCCCCGCCCCCGGAGCACCTAGGCCAGTGCGAACTGGGGGACTGTGGTAGTTACTGCGGGGAGCTTACTCCAGAGCTGGAGACCTGGCCACCCTCAGTGTTGTTGTTCCTCCTTGTTTCACCTTGTGCCTGGCGGGTGGGGGGCAGGGCTGTCAGGGAACAGGGGCCTCACGGGGTAAACAGCCCCCACTGAGCCCGGCACCCAGGAGGGGGCGGGGCAGCTCTCCCAGGTGCACACACCTGAGAATCAGCAAAGCAGGCCCTTCCCCCCAGAAGACCAGCTGGGAGGACAGGGGAAGAGCAAGATCTTGACCAAGAAGGGCTGGAAACTTCCAGGGGAAGTTGAGGGATTTACAGTATATGGAACCAGAGGGTACCCCTCCCATTTTTTCTTCCTTTTTCCATCATAACTCGTTTTTATATCAGACTGTAAATTTCAAATTTTTTTCTCTTTTCCCACCTTAACTACAATATTTTACCACCTGTTCATTTTCAAGATTCTCCCTTTTTGACTCTCATATTTCTACAATTACAGGTTCTAGATATATGTTCCACTTCTAGATTCCCTTCAACACACTCAACTTAATTTTGGGAGATATACAAGATATGTTTTTTGTTTTGTTTTGTTTTGTTCTTGTTTTGTTTTCTCTGCTTCATTTTGTTCTACAGTGGCGAAAGTTAATACATTCTAAAACATGACCAGTATGTACCCGGAACCAAGTGGTATACCATGCTGGTTTATTCTGTGACATTGCTCAATCCCATTCTGCCCCCACTTTTATCTCATTTATGTTTTGGTGGTCAATGTTGGGGCCTTCTACAAGTATTTCTGGTTTATGTAAATATTGGACTGAGCATCTTCTAACATATAGAACTTAATATACGCAGAACCATACTCACCCTCTAGAACCACTCAGGTAGGCTACATTCTCCCTCCACTATGCTTTGTCACCACCACCATCTCCCAGTCCTCCCCTTTTATTTCTTCTCCTTTTTTTCTCTCTTCTTCTTTGGGATTCTTGGCCTTTTATTTTTTACTACTTGGTTTTAAATTTTGTTTTTCACTTTAGTGGTCCTTTTGTTTTTTGTTCTAATCTTTGTTTTAATTTTATAGTCTTTGAACTCATCAGAATCCTCTAGGGCGAAATTCACATAGATCATGGTTGATATTCTTGACTCTTCCCACTCATACAGCCACTCTGCACTGAACAAAATGACTAGAAGGAAGAACTCACCACAAAAGATTCAGTAGTCTCTGCCACAGAATTACAGAATTTGGATTACAATTCAATGTTAAAAAGCCAATTCAGAAGCACAATTATAAAGCTACTGGTGGCTCTGGAAAAAAGCATAAAGGACTCAAGAGACTTCATGACTGCAGAATTTAGATCTAATCAGGCTAAAATTAAAAATCAATTAAATGAGATGCAATCCAAACTGGAGGTCCTAACGGCGAATGTTAATGAGGGAGAAGAAAGAGTAAGTGACATAGAAGACAAGTTGATGGCAAGGAAGGAAGCTGAGGAAAAAAGAGAAAAACAGCTAAAAAACCATGAGGAAAGGTTAGGGGAAATAAATGACAGCCTCAGAAGGAAAAATTTACATTTAATTGAGGTTCCCAAGGATGCCAAGAGGGACAGAGGACGAGAAAACATATTTGAAGAAATCATAGCTGAGAACTTCCCTAATTTGGGGAGGGAAACAGGCATTCAGATCCAGGAGATAGAGAGATCCCTCCCTAAAATCATTAAAAACCATTCAACACCCTGACATTTAATAGTGAAATGTGCAAATTCCAATGATAAAGAGAAAATTCTTAAAGCAGCAAGAGACAAGAAATCCCAAACTTATATGGGGAGAAACATTAGATTAATAGCAGACCTCTCCACAGAGACCTGGCAGGCCAGAAAGGGCTGGCAGGATATATTCAGGGTCCTAAATGAGAAGAACATGCAACCCAAAATACTTTATCCAGCAAGGATCTTATTCAGAATAGGAAAGATAAAAAGCTTCCAAGACAGGCATAAAGTTAAAGAATATGTGATCACCAAACTAGCTCTGAAGGAAATATAAAGGGGACCATGTTAAAAAAAAGAGGAAGCCCAAAGAAATAATACACAAAAACGGGGACTGAATAGATATTAGGATGACACTGAATTCATATCTTTCTATTGTAACTCTGAAGGTGACTGGGCTAAATGATCGGTTCAAAATATGCAGGGTTTCAGACTAGATAAAAAAGCAAGACCCATCTATTTGCTGTCTACAAGAGATTCATTTTAGACTTAAGGACACCTCCAGCCTGAAAATGAAAGGTTGTAGAACATTTACCATTCAAATGGTCCTCAAAAGAAAGGAGGGGTAGCAATCCTCATATCAGATAAAGGTTATCCCAAAAACTGTAGTAAGAGATGAAGAGGGACAGTATATCATACTTAAAGGGTCTATCCAACAAGAGGACCTAACCAATCATGAATATATATGCCCGTACTGTGGAAGCAGCCAAGTATACCAATCAATTAATAACCAAAATAAAGACATAGTTAGATAATAGTACCCTAATAGTAGGAGACTTCAACATGGTGCTTTCTGCAAATGACAGAACTTCTAAGCACAAAATCAAAGAAACAAGAGCTTTAAATGATTCCCTGGACCAGATGGATTTCACAGATATAGACAGAACTTAGCATCTGAACCCATCTACACATTCTTCTCAAGTGCACATGGAACCTTCTCCAGAACCACATTTGTGACCACATACTGGGTCACAAATCAGGTCTCAACCAATACCAAAAGACTGGTATTGTCCCTTGCATATTTTCAGACCATAATGCTTTGAAACTTGAACTCAGTCACAAGAAGAAATTTGGAAGAAACTCAAACATGTGGAGGTTAAAGAGCATTCTGATAAAAGATGAATGCGTCAACCAAGAAATTAGAGAAGAATTAAAAAGATTCATATAAACTAATGAAAATGAATACACAACCGTTTGAAATCTTTGGGATAGAGCAAAAGCAGTCCTAAGAGGGCAGTACAACACAATACAGGCCTCCCTCAAAAAATTGGAAAAAACTTAAATACACAAGCTAACCTCGCACCTACGGAACAAAGAAGGAACAGCAAATAAAACCTACACCAAGCAGAAGAAGAGAGTTGATAAAGATTTGAGCAGAACTCAATGAAAGAGAAACCATAAGAACTGTAGAACAGATGAAAAAAACCCAGGAGTTGCTTCTTTGAAAGAATTAGTAAGATAGATAAACCATTCACCAGCATTATTAAAAAGAAAAGAGCAAAGACTCAAATCAATAAAATCACGAATGAAAGAGAGATCATGAATACCAAGGAAATACAAATGATTTAAAAAAACATTATGAGCAGCTATACACCAATAAATTGGGCAATCTAGAAGAAATGGACACATTTCTGGAATACCATGAATGACCAAAACTGGAACAGGAAGAAACAGAAAACATGAACAGGCCAATAGCGAGGGAGGAAATTGATGCAGTCATCAAAAACCTCCAAGACACAAAAGTTCAGGGCCAGATGGCTTCCCAGGAAATTCCAGCAAACGTTTAAAGAAGAAATAATATCTATTCTACTAAAGCTGTTCCAAAAGATAGAAAGGGACAGAAAACTTCCAAAGTCATTCTGTGAGGCCAGCATCACCTTTATTCCAAAACCAGACAAAGACTCCACCAAAAAGGAGAATTATAGACCAATATCCCTGATTAACACAGATGCAAAAATTCTCAACAAGATACTAGCCAATGGGATCCAACAATACACTAAGCAGATTATTCACCATGACCAAGTAGGATTTATCCCCGGGATGCAAGGCTGGTTCAACACTCATAAAGCAATCAAGTGACAAATCATATCAACAAGAGTAAAAACAAGAACCATATGATCCTCTCAATAGATTCAGAGAAAGCTTTGACAAAATTCAGCATCCATTCCTGATCAAAACTCTTCAGAGTGTAGGGATAGAGGGAACATTCTTCAGCATCTTAAAAGCCATCTACGAAAAGCCCACAGCAAATATCATTCTCAGTGGGAAACACTGGGAGCCTTTCCCCTAAGATCAGGAACAAGACAGGGATGTCCACTCTCACCACTGCTGTTCAGCATAGTACTAGATGTTCTAGCTCTGGAATCAGACAACAAAAAGAAATAAAAGGCATTCAAATTGTCAAAGAGGAAGTCAAGCTCTCCCCTTCGCAGATGACATGATAAGCCCCTACTGTGGTTCTCTGGAAATGGATCACTTCTTCTGTTAGGTCCCTGCTCTGCTGAGTCTCTCCTGCGCTGACACCTTGCTCTTTGACGATCTCATGTATGCTTGCTGTGTAGTCATGCTGCTGCTGCCCCTTGAGGTCCTTGTGGTTTCCTATGCCTGAGTCCTCACAGTTGTCATTAGGTTGCCTTCCACAGATGGTAAACAGAAGGCTCTGACCACTTGCTCTTCCCCTGTGGCTGTGGGGGGCCTGTACTATGGAGTAGCCATGTTTAGCTACATACAGAGGACCTCCAGTAGGACACCAGTGAGCGACTGAGCCACCTCCATCTTCTACACAATCCTCACTCCAATTCTCAACCCACTCATTTACAGTCTGAGGAACAGGGAGGTAACAAGTACCCTCAGGAAGGTGCTGGGGAGATAGGGAGTATAGGCATGCCTATACTTCTGAGGATTCCTGTCTTGATCTTCCCCTTCCTCTGCAAGCTCAGGCTCTTCTGTGGTTCATCCTCTTCCTGTGTACTCATTGGGCATCTCTGACAGGTTGGGGCAAGGATGTGAGTTGAGTAATCAGAAAATTATTTGGATGGAAAATGCCAGGGTAATAGATGGTACATGACCAGTTGCATGATGAATCTTTCCCCTCAATTCCACAGTTTCCATGGAATGAAGGCCGACAGATGCATTAGTTATACTCTCCCTAGGGTTGATAAGGACAGTCTTTATTTTGAGTTGTATGTTGAAAATGAGTGAGGAGGAGGAACCAATTCAGAACTCATTTGTGCACTGAAATGTGTACATGATGGCAGAGTCTGGCATACAGGAAATGTATCTACCTTGGGCAATCTACCCAATCTACCTTGGGCAAGATTTTTTCTCTCTCTGGAGTTCGCTTTATTATCTGTACCCTCAGAGCTACCAGTAAAGTAAGTTCAACATTTCTGGCACTAATTACTCACTGGAACACAAGCTCCATTTCTGTGTATCTTATGTTATTAAGAACATAAGACTTTTTTGCCTTCTTGCCATTGTACTTTGCATACAAGTATCAAAGTGTAAAATCTCAAAGAAAAATTGCCAGAACATTATGCTGACAGCATCACACTGCAGAAAGTACAGAGGATACAAACTTGTCACTCTATGTAATGAAGGAATTTTGGGATGAGATTGATTCTTGATCATTGAGACTAAAGATGAAATGGGAGTAAGGTGTGAGAAGACCTTGGCAGGAGCTGGCTTCTATAGTTTCTATCACAGGAGTTCTGGAGGGGTTTGTGAAATAATCTCTTGAAATATGTCTTCTACGAAGATCTTTTTTAACACACTGGACCTAAAATCTCCCCTCCATCCCTCTA
This sequence comes from Vulpes lagopus, assembly GCF_018345385.1. Lineage (NCBI taxonomy): Eukaryota > Metazoa > Chordata > Mammalia > Carnivora > Canidae > Vulpes > Vulpes lagopus. The sequence goes on from NC_054830.1 coordinate 131,031,631, forward strand.
TCACTCATTCACACTGCTCCCAAGAGACCTACATTCATTTCCTGAGAGTCCCCAGAAATATCAAGCACTATATGGGGATGCACACAGAATTGGTGAGGGAAAGGGCATCATCCAGCCCTGTGGGATTCTGGCCACAGATATAAAGTGTTTTGGGCAGAGGGGACAGTATTCTTGGGAAGAGAGAGCCAAGGATAAAGCTAGAGAGAGCTTGCCAGAGGGAATGGGGCCCACACTGCCTAGGGCCCAGTAGGTCAGTGTAAGATGGTCAGACTTTGAGCAGAGGGGAGATATAATCCACCCTAAGGTTTCATAGAACCACTGTGGCTGTTTTGTAAGGTTCATAGTGATGCTGACATAGTAAGTCAGATGAGAAATAATGGCACTTGGACCAGGGTAGAATTCAAGGAGGTGGCAGAGGGTGACAGTTTTCAGATACATTTTGAAGGTGAAGCCCATAGAATTTTTTTTTAAACATTAATTAATTTTATTTATTTGACAAAAGGCAAAATTATATGTACAATTTTCAATTATAGAATATGTGTTATACACTATCCTTCTGTAACATTCATATCTTTTTGAATCATTTAATATTTCTTTTTTTTAATATTTCTAAATTATCATACTAAAAGTTTGTCTTTATGTCACATAGCTTTTAGTTTTAAAATTCTTGTGAAGCTTCTTATTAAGCAGTGTGATAATATATTTATAATCCTTTCATCATGCCACTATACACCCATATTCAGGGGCTATGTGTATCAGTTGCCATATTATTATTTTTTTAAATTAATTTTTATTGGTGTTATATTTACCAACATACAGAAAAACACCCAGTGCTCATCCCGTCAAGTGTCCACCTCAGTGCCCGTCACCCATTCCCCTCCAACACCCGCCCTCCTCCCCCCTTCCACCACCCTTAGTTCATTTCCCCGAGTTAGGAGTCTTTATGTTCTGTCTCCCTTCCTGATATTTCCCACACATTTCTTCTCCCTTCCTTTATATTCCCTTTCACTATTATTTATATTCCCCAAATGAATGAGAACATACACTGCTTGTCCTTCTCCGATTGACTTATTTCACTCAGCATAATACCCTCCAGTTCCATCCACGTTGAAGCAAATGGTGGGTATTTGTCGTTTCTAATTGCTGAGTAATATTCCATTGTATACATAAACCACATCTTCTTTATCCATTCATCTTTCAATGGACACCGAGGCCCCTTCCACAGTTTGGCTATTATGGACATTGCTGCTAGAAACATTGGGGTGCAGGTGTCCCGGCGTTTCATTGCATCTGCATCTTTGGGGTAAATCCCCAACAGTGCAATTGCTGGGTCGTAGGGCAGGTCTATTTTTAACTCTTTGAGGAACCTCCACACAGTTTTCCAGAGTGGCTGCACCAGTTCACATTCCCACCAACAGTGTAAGATGGTTCCCTTTTCTCCGCATCCTCTCCAACATTTGTGGTTTCCTGCCTTGTTAATTTTCCCCATTCTCACTGGTGTGAGGTGGTATGTCATTGTGGTTTTGATTTGTATTTCCCTGATGGCAAGTGATGCAGAGCATTTTCTCATGTGCATGTTGGCCATGTCCATGTCTTCCTCTGTGAGATTTCTCTTCATGTCTTTTGCCCATTTCATGATTGGATTGTTTGTTTCTTTGGTGTTGAGTTTAATAAGTTCTTTATAGATTTTGGAAACTAGCCCTTTATCTGATATGTCGTTTGCAAATACCTTCTCCCATTCTGTAGGTTGTCTTTTAGTTTTGTTGACTGTGTCCTTTGCTGTGCAAAAGCTTCTTATCTTTATGAAGTCCCAATAGTTCATTTTTGCTTTTGTTTCTTTTGCCTTTGTGGATGTATCTTGCAAGAAGTTACTGTGGCCGAGTTCAAAAAGGGTGTTGCCTGTGTTCTCTTCTATGATTTTGATGGACTCTTGTCTCACATTTAGATCTTTCATCCATTTTGAGTTTATCTTTGTGTATGGTGAAAGAGAGTGGTCCAGTTTCATTCTTCTGCATGTGGATGTCCAATTTTCCCAACACCATTTATTGAAGAGACTGTCTTTCTTCCAGTGGATAGTCTTTCCTCCTTTATCGAATATTAGATGACCATACATTTCAGGGTCCACTTCTGGGTTCTCGATTCTGTTCCATTGATCTATGTGTCTGTTTTTGTGCAAGTACCACACTGTCTTGATGACCACAGCTTTGTAGTACAACCTGAAATTTGGCATTGTGATGCCCCCAGCTATGGTTTTCTTTTTTAAAATTCCCCTGGCTATTCGGGGTCTTTTCTGATTCCACATAAATCTTAAAATAATTTGTTCTAACTCTCTGAAGATAGTCCATGGTATTTTGATAGGGATTGCATTAAACGTGTAAATTGCCCTGGGTAACATTGACATTTTCACAATATTAATTCTGCCAATCCATGAGCATGGAATATTTTTCCATCTCTTTGTGTCTTCCTCAATTTCTTTCAGAAGTGTTCCATAGTTTTTATAGTTTTATAGTCCTTTACCTCTTTGGTTAGGTTTATTCCTAGGTGTCTTCTTTTTTGGGTGCAATTGTAAATGGGATTGACTCCTTAATTTCTCTTTCTTCAGTCTCATTGTTAGTGTAGAGAAATGCCACTGACTTCTGGGCATTGGTTCTGTTCCTGCCACGCTGCCAAATTGCTGTATGAGTTCTAACAATCTTGGGGTGGAGGCTTTTGGGTTTTCTATGTAGAGTATCATGTCATCGGCGAAGAGGGAGAGTTTGACTTCTTCTTTGCCAATTTGAATGCCTTTAATGTCTTTTTGTTGTCTGATTGCTGAGGCGAGGACTTCCAGAACTATGTTGAACAGCAGTGGTGAGAGTGGACATCCCTGTCTTGTTCCCTATCTTACGGGAAAGGCTCCCAGTGCTTCCCCATTGAGAATGATATTTGCTGTGGGCTTTTCGTAAATGGCTTTTAAGATGTCGAGGAAAGTTCCCTCTATCCCAACACTCTGAAGGGTTTTGATCAGGAATGGATGCTGTATTTTGTCAAATGCTTTCTCTGCATCTAATGAGAGGATCATATGGTTCTTGGTTTTTCCCTTGCTGATATGATGAATCATATTGATGGTTTTACGAGTGTTGAACCAGCCTTGTGTCCCGGGGATAAATCCTACTTGGTCATGGGATAATTTTCTTAATGTGTTGTTGGATCCTATTGGCTAGTATCTTGTTGAGAATTTTTGCATCCATGTACATCAGGGATATTGGTCTGTAATTCTCCTTTTTGGTGGGGTCTTTGTCTGGTTTCGGAATTAAGGTGATGCTGGCCTCATAGAACGAGTTTGGAAGTACTCCATCTCTTTCTATCTTTCCAAACAGCTTTAGTAGAATAGGTATGATTTCTTCTTTAAACGTTTGATAGAATTCCCCTGGGAAGCCATCTGGCCCTGGACTCTTGTGTCTTGGGAGGTTTTTGATGACTGCTTCACTATCCTCCCTGGTTATTGGCCTGTTCAGGTTTTCTATTTCTTCCAGCTCCAGTTTTGGTAGTTTGTGGCTTTCCAGGAATGCGTCCATTTTTTCTAGATTGCCTAATTTATTGGTGTAGAGCTGTTCATAATATGTTTTTAAAATCGTTTGTATTTCCATGGTGTTGGTAGTGATCTCTCCTTTCTCATTCATGATTTTATTAATTTGAGTTTTCTCTATCTTCTTTTTAATAAGGTTGGCTAATGGTTTGTCTATCTTATTAATTCTTTCAAAGAACCAACTCCTGGTTCTGTTGATCTGTTCCACAGTTCTTTTGGTCTCGAGATCATTTAGTTCTGCTCGAATTTTAATTAACTGTCTTCTTCTGCTTGGCATGGGGTCCATTTGTTGCTTTTTCTCTAGTTCCTTTATGTGTAAGGTGAGCTTTTGAATTTGAGATCTTTCCAGTTTTTGAATGGATGCTTGTATTGCGATGTATTTCCCCCTCAGGACTGCTTTTGCTGCATCCCAAAGATTTTGAACGGTTGTATCTTCATTCTCATTAGTTTCCATGAATCTTTTTAATTCTTCCTTAATTTCCTGGTTGACCCTTTCATCTTTTAGCAGGATGGTCCTTAACCTCCACGTGTTTGTGGTCCTTCCAAACTTCTTGTTGTGATTAAGTTTTAATTTCAAGGCATTATGGTCTGAGAATATACAGGGGACTATCCTGATCTTTTGGTATCAGTTCAGAACCGATTTGTGACCCAGTATGTGGCCTCTTCTGGAGAAAGTTCCATGTGCACTTGAGAAGAATGTGTATTCAGTTGAGTTTGGATGTAAAGTTCTGTAGATATCTGTGAAATCCATCTGGTCCAGTGTATCATTTAAAGCTCTCGTTTCTTTGGATATGTTGTGCTTAGAAGACCTATCTAGTATAGAGAGAGCTAGATTGAAGTCACCAATTATAAGTGTATTATTATCAAAGTATTTCTTCAGTTTGGTTATTAATTGGTTTAAATATTTGGCAGCTCCCACATTCGGGGTATATATATTGAGGATTGTTAAGTCCTCTTGTTGGATAGATCCTTTGAGTATGAGATAGTGTCCCTCTTCATCTCTCACTATAGTCTTCGGGGTAAATTTTAATTTATCTGATATAAGGATGGCTACCCCTGCTTTCTTTTGAGGACCATTTGAATGGTAAATGGTTCTCCAACCTTTTATTTTCAGGTTGTAGGTGTCCTTCTGTCTAAAATGAGTCTCTTGTAGACAGCAAATAGATGGGTCCTGCTTTTTTATCCAGTCTGAAACCCTGCGCCTTTTGATGGGGTCATTAAGCCTGTTCACGTTCAGAGTTACTATTGACAGATATGAGTTTAGTGTCATCATATCTATTCAGTCCTTGTCTTTGTGGATTGTTCCACTGAACTTCTTAAAGGGGAATTTAAAGAGTCCCCCTTAAAATTTCTTGCAGAGCTGGTTTGGAGGTTACATATTCTTTCAGTTCCTGCCTGTCTTGGAAGCTCTTTATCTCTCCTTCCATTTTGAATGAGAGCCTTGCTGCATAAAGTATTCTTGGTTGCAAGTTCTTCTCATTTAGGACCCTGAATATATCCTGCCAGCCCTTTCTGGCCTGCCAGGTCTCTGTGGAGAGGTCTGCTGTTACCCTAATATGCCTCCCCATAAAAGTCAGGGACTTTTTTTCTCTTGCTGCTTTAAGGATCTTCTCCTTATCTTTGGAATTTGCAAGCTTCACTATTAAATGTCGAGGTGTTGAACGGTTTTTGTTGATTTTAGGGGGGGATCTCTCTATTTCCTGGATCTGAATGCCTGTTTCCCTTCCCAGATTAGGAAAGTTTTCTGCTAGGATTTGTTCAAATACATATTCTAGACCTCTGTCCCTTTCAGCACCCTCGGGAACCCCAATTAAAAGTAGGTTTTTCTTCCTCAGGCTGTCGTTTATTTCCCTTAATCTATCCTCATGGTCTTTTAATTGCCTGTCTCTTTTTTCCTCAGTTTCCCTCTTTGCCATCAACTTGTCTTCTATGTCACTCACTCGTTCTTCCACCTCGTTAAGCCTCGTCGTTAGGACTTCTAGCTTGGATTGCATCTCATTTAATTGATTTTTAATTTCTGCCTGATTGGATCTAAATTCTGCAGTCATGAAGTCTCTTGAGTCCTTTATGGTTTTTTCTAGAGTCACCAGTAGCTGTATAATAGTGCTTCTGCATTGGCTTCCTGACATTGAATTGTAATCCAGATTTTGTAACTCTGTGGGAGAGGGCTGTTTCTGATTCTTTTTTTTGAGGTGAGGTTTTCCTTCTAGTCATTTTGCTCAGTGCAGAGTGGCCAAAAACAAGTTGTATTGGGAAAAGGAGAAAAAGAGAGAAGGAAAGAAAAGAGAAAAAGAAAAAAGAGAAAGAAGAAAAAAAGGGGGGAAAGAGAAGAAAAAGAGAAAGAAAAAGAAAGGAGAAAAAAGAAAAAAAGAGGGTGGGGTGGGGTGGGGGATGCAATCAGAAATCAAGAAGAAAGAAAGAAAAAAAGCACAAAACAAAACAAAAACAAAAACAAAAAAACAAAAACAAAAAAACAAAAAAACTACCGGGGAGTATCTTCCGATTCTGTATACTTTAAGTCCCTTGACCTCCCCTGGAACTGGTCCGTCTCGCTGGTCTTCTGGGGGAGGGGCCTGCTGTGCTGATTCTCAGGTGTGAGCACTGGGGGAGCTGCTCTGCCCCTGCCTGGTGCAGGGCTCAGTGGGGGGTGTTTACCCCGTGAGGCCCCGGGAGGAAGCCACAGTGGTGGGGGCAGCTCTGGGACCCTGGAGTCAGCTCCCGCAGTAACTCCGGGGCTCTCCGTCTGCAGGGCCTGGAGGCTCCCGGGCGGGGCCGCTGATCTGCTCAGCTCAGGGCAGGAGCTTCCTTGCTGTCCTGGCCCCTCCTGGCCTCTGCCTGTCCCGGGGGAGGCCGGATCCTGGGCTGTGTCCCGGCGCCCTGTGCCCCGGGGCCTGCGCTGTTGGATTCGCGCTCCCGCCCCGCAGCCCCCTCCGCGGAGCCGCCGCCCGAGCCCCTCCGAGCTGCTACGGGTCCCGCCGAGCGCTGCAGCCCTTAGGGAGCTCGGCGCACTCTCCGGGGCGCAGTTCCTCTGTTACTGTCCCAGGGAGCCCGAGGGCATCCCCGCCTTTCTGGGGATCCTGCTCCAATTCCCCGGGAGCCCCTTTCCGCGGGGAAGGTCGGTGCAGCTCCTGCTCCTCCGAGACGGGGCTCTCCTGCCCTGGGGACACTCGCCCCGGCCTCAGCCCGGCTCCTCGCGGGGCCCCTCCCCCTTGGAGGCCTTTTGTGTCTTTATTTCTTCTTCCGAGTCTTCCTACCTTGATAGAAGCGCGAACTCTTCTCACTGTAGCATTCCAGCTGGTCTCTCTTTAAATCTCAGGCCGAATTCGTAGATTTTCAGGATGATTGGAAGGTTTTCTAGGTAATTTGTTGAGGACAGGTGACTTGGAGACCCTGCTCTTCCGCCATCTTCTGCTGTTGAGTTTAAGAAGTTCTTTATAGATCTTGGAAACTAGCCCTTTATCTGATACGTCATTTGCAAATATCTTCTCCCATTCTGTAGGTTGTCTCTTAGTTTTGTTGACTGTTTCTTTTGCTTTGCAGAAGCTTCTTATCTTGATGAAGTCCCAATAATTCATTTTGCTTTTGTTTCTCTTACCTTCGTGGATGTATCTTGCAAGAAGTTGCTGTGGCCAAGTTCAAAAAGGGTGTTGCCAGTGTTCTCCTCTAGGATTTTGATGGAATCTTGTCTCACATTTAGATCTTTCATCCATTTTGAGTTTGTCTTTGTGTATGGTATAAGAGAATGGTCTAGTTTCATTCTTCTGCATGTGGCTGTCCAATTTTCCAGAACAATTTATTAAAGAGACTGTCCTTTTGGCTTCCTTTTTTTGCTTCCTTTTTAAATTACAAAAGCAATAACACACATTCTGTGTAAAAATTTTTGGTGCCACAGTAGCCATAGTATAAATGGACTATATTTTATTTATTCTCCTAATAGCAAGTGGATGGTATTCCACCCTTGCTTTCACTGCTTAATGAATATCTTCTTATATCTTCAGGTGTTGGTATGAATATTTCTATATATCAGATTCCTGAATTTGGAACTACTGGGTCAGAGGATGCTCACATTTAGAAATTGGCAGACATTAGCAAAACTGACCTCAAAATGTGCCAATTTATAAGCTCACCAAAGATGTATGGAAGTACTCAATCCATGGAAACATTTGTCTCCCCATGTAAGATTCCCATGGGGCCCATAATAACTTGATTCCCACCCACTGTTGTAGTTAAGGTCCTCTCTCAGCTCTGCCTATCCCTGTGAGTAAGCCACCCTAAGCTGCCTCAAGCAAGCACATCCTCACTTCACCTTGTATTTTGTACACTGGATTGGGATACACACATATGTGCCATGTTCACCATTTCCAAGTTTTGAAGAATAGCTCTATGGAAAATGTAAACAGTGGGGAGAAATGAACATATGGTGTCCTATTTTTAGAAACTTTCAAGAGAGTAATGAGGTTTGGATTGAGGCTTGGGTTTCTACTCTGAATATTCTGGCCCTTTGAGTGGCCTCCAGCATGGCCATTATGGTTCACAAAACATGTAACTGAAAGTCTAAGATCCTTCCAGCATTAAAGCTGGGCTTCCCCATTATTTAAAATGCACAAGTAGGGATCCCTGGGTGGCGCAGCGGTTTGGCGCCTGCCTTTGGCCCAGGGCGCGATCCTGGAGACGCGGGATCGAATCCCACATCGGGCTCCCGGTGCATGGAGCCTGCTTCTTCCTCCGCCTGTGTCTCTGCCTTTCTCTCTCTCTGTGACTATCATAAATAAATAAAAATTAAAATAAAATAAAATAAAATAAAATGCACAAGTAGAGCTATCAGCTATTTAAAAAGAATTTAACTTGCTTTTTGTATCAGCTATATGTTTGTTTTTCTTATTTAATGCATAAAACAATATTAAAGGAATATATAATCATTGTATACAGTCAAGGAATGTATTTTTAATGTTATCATATCATATTTGGGAGTAGGACCCCAAAATGTTTGCACATCAATGCAAATGATTATAGAAAACTAGCTTTCTCTGAATACCATGCATAGTATGTTAACAAGGCTATAATTTTTTTTTTAGTTTTTGTTTTAATTCCAGTTGTAACATAGTGTTGAGTTAGTTTAAGGTGTACAATACAGTGATTCAACAATTTATACATCAACAGGTACTCATTATGACATGTTTCCTCCATAATCCCCATCACCTTTTTCACCCGTCCCACCAACCCTTTCCACTCTGGTAACCATCAGTTTTTTCCTCTATAATTAAGGTCTCTCTTTTTGCTTGTATCTCTTTATTCCCCTTTTGTTCATCTGTTTCTTAAATTCCACATATGAGTGAAATCATATATGTTTTTCTCTGATGTATTTCACTTAGCATTTGTAAAGTTATTTTATTATTTTTAAAAAATTTTTAAAGTTTTTATTTACATTCTAGTTAACATAAAGGATAATATTAGTTTCAGGTGTACAACATAGTGATTCAATACTTCCATACAATAGCAGTACTCATTACAGCAAATGCCCTTCTTAATCCCCATCACCTGTTTAACACATTTTCCCATCGTCTGGTAACCATCAGTTTGTTCTCTATAATTAAGAGTCTCTTCCTTGGTTTGTCTCTCTTTTTTCCCTTTGCCCATTAAAACAAATGAAATTCCTCATAAGGATGGAATTGTATGGTATTTTTCTTTCTCTGACTGACTTATTTCCCTTAGCATTATACTCTCTAGCTCTATCCATGTCATTGCAAATGGCAAGATTTCATTTTTTCATGGCTTAGTAATATTCCTTGTACATATATACACCCTCTGATTTATCCATTCATCAATTGGTGGACATTTGGGCTGCTTCCATATCTTGGCTATTGTAAATAATGCTGCAATAAACATGAAGATGCATGTAACCCTTTGAATTAGTGTTCTTGTATTATTTGGGTAAATACCCAGTAGTGCCATTGCTGGATCATAAGATAGTTCTATTTTTAACTTTTTGAGGAAACTTCATACTGTTTTTCAGGGTGGCTGCATCAGTTTGCATTCCCCCCAAGAGTGTAAAAGGATTCCTTTTTCTCAACATCCTCACCAACACCTGTTGTTTCCTGTGCAGTTCATTTTAGTCATTCTGTTAGGTGTGAAGTGATATCTCACTGTAGTTTTGACTTGCATTTCCCTGATGATGATTCATGTTGAGCATCTTTTCATTTGTCTGTTGGCCATCTGTATGTCTCCTTTGGAAAAATGTCTCTTCCTGTCTTCTGCCCATTTCCTAACTAGATTATTCGTTTCTTGGGTGTTGAGTTTGATAAGTTCTTTCTAGATTTTTGTATACTAACCCCTTTATCAGGTATGTCGTCTGCGAATATCTTCTCCCATTCCATAGGTTTCCTTTTTAGTTTAGTTCACTGTATTCCTTGCTATGCAGAAGCTTTTTATCTTGAAGTCCCAGTAGTTTCTTTTTGCTTGTTTCCCTTGCCTCCAGACAAATGTCTAGTAAGAAGTTGCCATGGCCAATGTCAAAGAGGTTACTGCCTGTGTTCTTCTCTAGGATTTTGATGGTTTCCTGTCTCAAATTTAGGTCTCTCATTCATTTTGAGTTTATTTTTGTGTATGGTTTAAGAAAATCATTCAGTTTCATTTTTTAGTGTTGTCCAGTTTTCTCAACCCCATATGTTGAAGGGACTGTCTTTTTTCCATTAGATATTCTTTATTGCTTTATGGAAGAATAACTGACCACATATGTGTGGGTCCAGCCTCTCTTCTCTCCCTGAGTTTAGGGATGGATGAGAGGTAGGGGAAGACTAAATTTCAACCTTTTTAATCATGTACTTGGTTCTCCTGAAAACCAGCTCCACCCTTAGAGGGCTTTCCAGAAGTCATCTTATTAACACAAACGAGATGTGGTTGAAAAGTCCTTGTTATGACTATCAAGAGACATCTTGATAGCTCTTATCACTTAGGAAATTCTAAGAGTTTTAGGAGTTTTGTGCCAGAATCTAGGTGGAAGACTATATATTTCTTATTAATCATAATATCACACCTATCTTGTATTCTCCCTGCCTTAGCCCTGAAGTTTACCCCTTATCTAAGGAGCCTTGGTTCTTTTTATTGGAACATAGTACTAAAAACTAAGTTCTGGATGCTAGGTGTGTTCACTGGTACTGGAATGTTATTGTTCCAAAGCTGTCAAAACTGACAGAGCTAGGAACCATATGCATGCACACACAAATCTATTTACTTATTTATTGTGTGGGTATGTGTGCTCCATCTCTCTGTACATTATAAAAACCATGAGTTCACAGATCTACTCTTCCATTTTCTTCTTTCCTCTTTCATATCTCTGCATTTCATCTCTGACTGAAAAACATCTCAGCACACATAGGGCATTTTCTTATTTGTGCAATACCTTGTTGAGCAATTCTTGTCATTATTCATCCTTGTCATGATTCATTTGAAAGTTCAAATCATCCCATAACTGATCAGTGGAGCCTCTTCACCCTGGTTCTTATGGCTTCATCACTTTCTGAGCACATTTGAATACAAGATATTCCAGATTCACCTGTACCTTCTCTGTTCCAACCCTGGAATCAGCCGTTTCTCCAAGTTCATTTCAGTGGGAAATGTCATTTAAAACTGGGATCTAAGCCCCAGGTAAGATCACTGTTTATGAGGTATCATTGCTTCTAGACATTTTAGAGCTAGAAAACTCATAAAAAAGTATTTTTTAAAAATATGTTAATTGATACCTCTTATCCAATCCAGTAAAGTTTCCCTCTACCTTTCCCCCAGTCTTGTTTCTTTCTGATCTTCAGTGCACACCGTGGCTCCCAACAACGTAAATTTATTATTCCTCCTTTGCTTAGTCCAACCATATACACAAAGGAGCTTTGGAATTCACTCTTTTCATTAAAGAAAATCACATTCATATATGCATACATCTATGGACAAAGGTTCCTCTTTTTGTTCCCCTTCTCCGTGGTGAGTCCTTAGCCTTTGGCAACATTTTGGTGATGTTTCCTCCACTCTAGAGGAAGTGGGAGAGCAAATCCTAGCCAGGTATCTAGGAAGCTGCCAAGGACTCAAACCTGTAGGCAACAGAGTGCCTCACCACAGGCCCAAGGTGGGATCCGAGGGCCCATAGGGCTGTAACCAGGCATCTCTCTCATCCTCTTCAAGGATGAATGTTCTTCTAACAGGCAATGGGCAGATGGTGAGGGGATCTGGGTGTTCACCACCGTCATGAGCTCTGGGCCTGAAATACGCAGAGAGTGTCCCTGAGAAGGTGTCGGTGAAGGTGAAGATATGGGAGCCGTCTGACACATTGAAGAAGGACAGTTTTCCTGCCTCCCAGTCCAGGAAGATACCCACACGCCGTGGTGGCACACGCAGGGTGAGCGCGATGCGGTGTGGGTCCAGGACAAAATACTCACAGTGGTTCCACAGCCCCATCACCCAGTAGCCACTGGCTGGGCTTAGTTGTGCTGGACCCATGCGTGGCACTGTGGCCAAACACACACCCAGGAACCAGCGGCTGCGCCTGCCAACATGCACTTCCCAGTAGTGGCGGCCACCAGAAAAATGCTGACAGCTCAGCACACACGTCTGCTCAGAGAACCGCTGGGGGTCTCCCATCACAGGGCCAGGCACTGCTGTGCAGGAGGACACACTCTTGCCATCCTCGGAAACTTCCAGGCTGTGGTGGGCGGAGGCTGGATCAAGGGTTACATCCACTGTGCAAAGGCACATGGTTAGTACCTGTGAAGGGTGGTTCTGGGCCTTGCCTGTCCCCTTTCCTGACAGGTAAACCTCCTAGTGCTCCTGGTGGTCACTCCCACCCCTGAAACCACTCCTGTGTACTGAAGAAGCTTGCAAGGCACTTCTGAGCACCTGAAAGCCATAATAAGAATCATATTTCTTTCCTAAACTGGAAGTTTCCTGAATGCCATACCAGGTGCCATGGAGATCGGGAGATAGAAAACTTTCTAGTTTCTCCAAATTCCTCAAGGGAAAGGGACTCTGGGCTGGTTCAATTCCTCACTGACACACCATTCTGTGTGACCTTGAGATCATCACGTGAGCTCTGAGCCTCAGTTTTTAAAGAAGACTTTATGTATTTACTCATAAGAGACACACAGAGAGAGAGGCAGGCAGAGATATAGGCAGAGGGAGAAATAGGCTCCGTGTAGGGAGCCTGATGTGGGACTCGATCCCAGGACCATGGGATCATGCCCTGAGCCAAAGGCAGATGCTCAACTGCTGAGCCACCCAGGCATCCCTGAGCCTCAGTTTTATAGCAATGTTAGGATTTTAAAACTGAAAGGGGCCTTTGAGATCATCCAGTCCAGTGCCTTCCACTCAAATACTCCATCCCTCAAAGCACACCCATTTGATAGACGGGAGCCCTAAGGATCTCTTCTATCTAATGAGGGGTTCCTACAAACTGGCACTAGCAGCCTTCCTGCCAGATGGAAACAAATCTAGTAAAACCCAGAAAGTAATGTGCTTTTAGGACAATATATGTGCACATAAAAAAGTGCATGTGTGAATGTAATCAGATGTATGCATGCAAGCATGCAGGCACATGTGTCATGTTGTGTATGTGCAAAAGTAGGCTTAGGTGTTTGTGTGTGTAGGCTCCATACTTGGCTCCTGGACACAGCCTTCCTCCAATCTCAGTTGTCTCCTCTTCCCTTCTGTTTAAGATCCAACCAACCCAAGTCACAAGTCACAGTCCCTTGGCTTCAGTTACCTGCATATTGTTGGGCTGCTCTCCACTCTGAAAGCAAACAGAAAGGGAAAAGACTCAAAGATCTGATTCAGCAACTCTGGAACCTTGAGGGAGGCTCAAAATGCATGAGGGGATGCCACAAACCTAATGATCTCATTCCCACCATGACAGCTAATTGGAGTCCAGACTGGTCTGGGTTCACAATAGCATTTCTCTAGGAATTTAGGATTAAGTAGGTGGCAGATGTCAGTGCTGGGTTATGCCAGATCTGCAGGCAGTCTAATCTTGTACTGAAAAAAGGCAAGAAAACAAAGCATGTGGGCAAAGAGAACCAATACAGGTGGCTAGGATGCCCTGAAGGTTACACAAGATGTTTTAATCTCTGATCAGCAGAATAAGTCCAAGGAAGTCTGGCTGAACATGGCTTCTGTCCTAAAATGTCCTTTAGATATCCTCATTTTCCTCCTTTCATAACATGAACCATCCTGAGTGGATTTCTGTTTTATTTTATCTTCTTCTTTACAACAGAGAGATCAACAAGTCACAAAATAGCAAAAGTTTATTGCTTCTATTAAGTTTTCAGAGCTCCATAAATTTACAGCAGGGGCTTTAAATCCTGGTTTTACATCAGAATCATTAGTAGACTTTTCAAAACATATAGCTCTTGCATAGTATAACTCAATTCTATAAAGATGTTTATTCTTTCTACATTTATCTAAAAAGGGGGTGAATGGGTGACAGGCACTGAGGGGGGCACTTGACGGAATGAGCACTGAGTGTTATTCTGTATGTTGGCAAATTGAACACCAATAAAAATAAGTTTATTATTAAAAAATAAAATAAAAGTTAAAGCAATCCCATATAAAACTGCTTTGGGATTTTTAAAGGAATTTTGTAAATTAATCCTAAAATTTGAAATGGACCTAAAAAGGTCCATTCATTTTCAAAAGGAAGCATAAAGGAGAAAAACTTGTACTTTTGGGTATTATAACAGTAAAAACAATGAAGTAATAGGTGGTAAAGAGATAGACTCATCTACACATGGGAACCAAATATGAACTAAAGGCAGTACCTACATCAATAGGAAAATCATGGATGGTGTGGTAGATGTCACTAGGAAAACTCACTCACCATGTAAAGAAAAATAGCTATATCAGCTATATCCTCACATAGCACCAAATAAAATGGCAAATTTCAGGTAGATTAAAGACATACATATAACACATGTAAAGTGAATAGAAGAAAGTGGAAGAGAGTATCTTTATGACCTAAGTGTGAGGAAGGCTTTCTTCCACAAAACTTCAAAAAAGACATGCCATAAGGTACACATTTGATGACTATATATCTGTATAAAGATATATGTGTGTACACACACACACATATATGTCTTATTGATTCAATAAAAGAAAAATAGCAACCTCATACACATACATATATACACATCAACAAAGTTCCAAAACCAAAAGTCATTAGGTAAAAATTTGATGACTTAGATTTTATCAAAATTAATGGTTTCTTTTCAATGGAAAACCATGGACATACCTAATAGAACATACACACACACACACATAAACATATACATATATGTATGTGTGTGTGCTAGTGTATGTGTGATATATGTGATATACATAAGTATCAGGTTCCCTTGAATCAATAAAAGATAGCAAACTCATACTAAAAACAGCCAAAGGGGACACTGAGTGGCTCAGTTAAACTTCTTATCCTTGATTTCAGCTCAGGTCTTCATTTCAGAGTCATGAGTTTGAGCCCCACGTTGGGCTCCACATTGGGCATAGAGTGTACTTTTAAAAAAATGGCCAAAGGACAGGAACTGTCAACGTTCAAAAGAGGAAGCCCCAAAAGTCAAATAGCATATGAAGGGATGCCCAAACTTCTTAGAATTCAGAGGAGTGCAGACTGAAAGAACAATGAGCAATCACTCATCCCCATTGACTGGCTAACTAAGAAATCTGGCTTATATGGGATGTGGACACATGGAGCCTCCATGCACTACCAATGGCAATTCAGGGGATCCCTCTATTCCACTTAGTGACATATTTCCCATGGGCCAGCAATTGCCTTCCTGGGTATACATCCCAGAGAAATCGCCACATAAGGCCAGAAGGTGACAAATTTGAGCATTGTGTGCAGTGATGTGGAGTTGGAGGCAGGTTGGATATCTATTCCAAGAAGGTAGCTGACTAAAATGGAGTATACTGCAGCAAGAAGACACAGACCAGATATGGTAACAGGGGTGTATATTAAAACAGGGATGAGTGAGAAAAGCAAGGACTAGCACAAGATGGTAAACATCATTTAAAAAACTGAAATGCTTGTGCATGAAGCAGAAATTCATCCTCTGCAAGCATACAAAATAAAGATGTGCATGAGACTATTTGCTTTATGTGGGGAATGGAGGAAAGGACAGGGGAAAACATTTACAGATAGAATAACATGCCCACTCTAGCCCCACAGGTCAGAGTCTTTGAGGGTGGGCAACAAGATCTAGGTGATTCTGATGTGCAACCAGAATTGGCAACAATGGTTTTAATATGCTTACATCTCAGGACGAATGTAAAGTAAATAGAAAAGTAAAACTTGAATATAGCCTCTACTAAGTGACATATTTTGATACATGCCATGTGCCTGTGGAAAAAACTAGAATGAAGTTGGTTAGTCAGAGTGAGTGACTGGGATGCTGGATGTAAAGTGGACAGTGGGAAGGAGATGGACTTCACTCACCAGCCTGGCCTTCAGCCCTTCTCCAGTCTGAAGCAGCCATGGAAAAACAGAATTAAAAACACCAGGTCAATGCTGCTTCCCCGCTCACACATTGCATTTTGCACTCCCCCCACCCTTCTCCCCTTTCTCCTGCCACCCATATGGCTAGCAGTGTTCCAACCTGGCTATCATACCTGGTTAGGAAATGAGATGGATATATATGGAAAATCAGATGCTAAAAGGTAGACAGGAAGAAATAATCTGAAGAGGGGTCACTTACCAAGCTCTGTCTGAAGCCTCTCTGTAAGCAAAATACACAGAGAAAATGTCAGTCTTTGGGTGAGGGAAACCACCTTCCCAGGGCAGTTAGGCCACTAGGAGGAGATTTCTTATTCTTAAACCACTGCTCATCTCAATCCCATCTTAGTCTCTGTACCACCCATCTGCATGATTCTTATGACTCATCCTATTCTTTGTTCTAAGGCAGAAATCTGCCTGGGGCTAGAAAAGGAAAACAGATCCTGGTACTGAGGGGTCTCTTCCCAGGGGTAATGTCTAGTTTGAGAGGCTACAGTTCATTTACCCTGGATTCAGAAACTTTTCCTGGGGAGGAGGTCCTTCATTAATTCAGGCACTGAGCACAGCCTCTGTGATCCTCAGGGTCACTTACTCTGTCCATTACTTAAAGGACTGGGAAAATTAGAAAGAGAAACAAACCATGAGGCTCCTAACCCTGGGAAACAAACAAAGCGTTGTGGAAGGGGAGGTGGGAGGGTGGGGTAACTGGGTGACAAGCACTGAGGAGGGCCTTGATGGGATGAGCACTGAGTGTGATAATATATGTCGGAAAATTGAATTTAAATAAAAACAATAAAGGACTGAGAAGATATCATAGTCAATTATCTCCCCTGGCCAGATATTAAGACTTGGATATTTTGTCACTAGGAATGCATTGCTTTGACTTCTCCACTCAATGCCTTGTTTTAAAAGTAAATCATTCTGTCTAGGAGCTTGGGAAGTTAGTGAAATAGGAGGATCCTGAGCTCACTCCTTCCCATGTTTTCAACTAGATATCATCCATATACAAAGACTGGCAAAGAGATCTGAAGACTGGTAGAAAAAAAATTCACAACTAAATATAGAGACAAAGCTTTATCTGAAAGATTAGGATGGTCAGAAAGATGGAGGGATGCTCCCTGCACATGTGGAGAGAGCAGGTAAATGGGTCCTCACACAAGGAGGACTGATCCTCATAACATTTGGTTTTAAAAACCAGAGGGGCTGAATTCTGTGAGTTTAGAACCTGGAGCATTTTTTTGTTATTGTTTGTTTGGGTTTTGTTTTTGCTTATCACAAGTGAAAAAACAGGACAAGGACAAGGCAGAGAACTAAGCAAAACAGATAGAAGTAACATGTCTGATAGAGAATTTAAAGCAATGATCCTAAGGAACTCACTGGACTTGAGAAAAGACTGGAAGACATGACTGAGTTCCTTAGCACAGAAATAAGAAAAAACAGCAGAGGGCACAATAAATGAAATGAAAACATGCTTGATGGAGCAAACAGCAGGCTGGAAAAAGCAAAGGAATGAATTAGTGACCAGAAGACAGAGTAACAGAGAACCAACAAGCTGAACAAAAGAGAGAGAGAATTATGCAAAACAAGAATAGACCTAGGGAACTCAGTAACTGCATCAAACATAATAACGTTTGTATTATAGGAGTCCCAGAACAAGAGAGAGAGAGAGAGAGAAAGGGGGACAGAAAATTTATCTGAAGAAATAATAGCTCAAAACCTCCCTAAACTGGAGGAGGGAACAAATATCCAGTCTAGGAAGTACAGAGAATTCCCATCAAAACCAACAAGAGCAGATCGAACTAAGACTTACAATAATTAAATTCACAAAATATAGTCATAGAGGAGGTAAGATGGTGGAAGAGTAGGGGAACTCATGTCATCTGGTCCCCTGAATTTAGCTAGATAACTATCAAGTCAGTATGAATACCCATGAATTCAACCTGAGATGTAAGAAATGAATTGCTGGAACTTGACAAGTAGAAAAGCGACCACTTTCTGCACGATAGGAGGTGCAGAGAAATGAATCCAAAGCAATATATTGGAAGATTAATGGTGGGGGGAGGGAGCCTCCATAAGCCAACTACTGGAAAGTAATACAGCCCCAGAGCACAAAATCAGAACCCTTAGAAGTCTGCTCTAGTGAGAGACTTCCCTGCCTGAAAGGTGCTCTGGTGGTGAAATAGGGCAGAATCTTGGTTGAGACAGTGTGGTCTCAGGACCCTTAGAGTCACAGAAAGAACAGGGGTTCCTGGGCTGGTGAGTTCCCAAGCATTGGACTGGGGAAACTGGTTATCGTCAGCGAGCCAGGGAAGGGGCTCTCAGCTCAGTTTACCATAAACCACAAGCCATGGGCTGACTGGGTGACCACTCTCCATGTGAGGATTCTGCAAAGGACAGGAATACAGGAACCCTCCACCTTCCCCTAGGAAGGGTGGACTGGGTGGGCACATGACTAGGCAATAGCTCTCAGTGTGGGGACCCTGTAAAGGACAGTAATGGGGCAAACCCCCACCTTCCCCTAGGTGGGGTGAAGTGGGTATGCAAATGATCAGGCAACTGTTCTCAGGACCAAGTCACTACAAAGTGCAGAAACAGGGGACCTTCTGCCTTCCCCAGGAGGATCAGTGTGGGTGCGCACCACAGGAGTCTGCAGGATTTGGCATGCACAAAAGTGAAAGCAAATGATTTACTGAAGAGAGGGGACTGTGATCTTTCTGCTCTGGGGCTAGAGATCAGGGCACAGCCATTTTTGTTTTGGTCCTCTAAAGGGGTGTATAAAGCCTTCAGGGAACAAAAAGCCACACAGATCAACCAAAAAGAGCTTACACTGAGCCCAGTCATCCAACAAAAGGGAGTGTGCAACTCTGCCCAGAAAAATCACCATAGCAGGCACATATCAGGAGGTTAGCTGGAACAACAGGCCTGAATAGCAGGTTTATGGATCTCGAAGGAGTGCAAAACTCCAGCACTAGGGGAAAACAGTATAAGGAATTTGTGGTATTTTCTCATAATTCATTTATCTTTCAGTTTAAAATTTTCCTTTTTTATCCTTTTTCAACTAGTTTCTTGTTTTATCAACTCTTATTTTAAGTCTTTTTAAAACTTCTATGTTTTACATTTACATTTTCTAGATATATTCTTCACTTTTGGCTTCCTTTCACTCTAGTCAATTGAATTTTGTATATATGTGTGACTTTTGCTTTCTTTAAAATTTTGGGACTTAGAGTCTTCTAACACATAGACCAAACTATATTCAGGACCAAGTGAATCACTGTTTTGTCCACCTGTGAGATTACATTCACTCTCCCTCCCCCAATGTTTTCTCTTTTTTTTTAACCCCTTTTCCCTTTTCTTTGTCTTTTTTCTTTCTTTCTTTTTTGTTTGTTTCTGATCTCTTTGGATTTGTCTAGTGTGTATTTCACTTGGGTCATGATTGATATTTTTGACTTTGTTCACTCATTCATCTATTCTTCTTTGGGCAAAATGACTAGAAGGAGGAATTCAAAACAAAGAAAGAACCATCACATCATGTGATGTTATGAGCACTGGGCATTATACACAACTAATGAGTTATTGTAAACTACATTTGAAACTAATGATGTATGATGTTAGCTAATTGAATTTAAATTTGAAAAAGGATGCTAAAAAAAGAAACAGAGCCAATACTCTCTATCACAGACCTAATAGATATGGATATAAGTAAAATGTCAGAGCTGGAATTCAGGATAACGGTTATAAAATTACTGGCTGAACTTAAAGAAAGCATAAAAGACTCTAGAGAATCTTAGTACAGAAATGAACAAATCAGGCCCAAATTTAAAATGCTCCAAATGAGATACAGTCTAATTTGGATTCTCTACCAGCTAGGGTAAATGAGGCAGAAGAGAGAGTCAGTGACATAGTAGATAAATTGATGGAAAGGAAGGAAGTTGAGGAAAAGAGATAAAAACAACTAATGGATCATGAGGGGGAATTTTCAGAAATCAACGATTTCAAAATATGAAAAAATATTAGAATTACTGGTGTCCCTGAAGAGGTATAAATACTCACCATTTGCTTCAATGTGGATGGAAATGGAGGGTATTATGCTGAGTGAAGTGAGTCAATCAGAGAAGGACAAACATATGTTCTCATTCATTTGGGGAATATAAATAATAGTGAAAGGGAATATAAGGGAAGGGAGAAGAAATGTGTGGGAAAAATCAGAAAGGGAGACAGAACATAAAGACTCCTGACTCTGGGAAGAGAACTGGGGGTGGTGAAAGGGGAGGAGGGGTGGGGGGTGGAGGTGAATGAGTGGCAGGCACTGAGGGGGGGCAGTTGACGGGATGAGCACTGGGTGTTATTCTGTATGATGGTAAATTGAACACCAATAAAAAATAAATTTATTTAAAAAGTCCACAATAACCAAACTGTGGAAGGAGCCTCGGTGTCCATCGAAAGATGAATGGATAAAGAAGATGTGGTTTATGTATACAATGGAATATTACTCAGCCATTAGAAATGACAAATACCCACCATTCACTTCCACGTGGATGGAACTGGAGGGTATTATGCTGAGTGAAGTAAGTCAATCGGAGAAGGACAAACATTATATGGTCTCATTCATTTGAGGAATATAAAAAATAGTGAGAGGGAATAAAGGGGAAAGGAGAAAAAATAAGTGGGAAATATCAGAAAGGGAGACAGAACATAGAGACTCCTAACTCTGGGAAACGAACTAGGGGTGGTGGAAGTGGAGGAGGGCGGGGGGTGGGGGTGACTGGGTGATGGGCACTGAGGGGGGCACTTGAGGGGATGAGCACTGGGTGTTATTCTGTATGTTGGCAAAGTGAACTCCAATAAAAAATAAATTTATTATAAAAAAATAAAAAAATAAATTTATTTAAAAAAAAAAACGACCCAGGGGGAGAGGAGGGCAGAGTATATTTGAGCAAATCAGAGCTGAGAACTTCCCTAATCTGGGGAAAGAAACAGGCATTCAAGTCCAAGTGGTAGAGAGGACCCCCTCCCAAACTCAATAAAAATAGATCGACACTCTGGCATATCTCTGAAGCTTGAAAATTTCAGAGATAAAGAGAAATCAGATAAGAGAAAATATGAAAGCAGGTTGAGACAAGAGGTTCTTAACCTATAAGGGCAGGAACAGTAGACTGGCATTAGACCCATTCACAGAGACCTGGCAGGCCAGAAAGGGCTGGCATAACATATTCAAGGTACTACATGAGGAAAAAATGACATCAAAAATACTTTATCCAACAAGGCCATCATTCAGAATGGAAGGCGAGATAAAGAGCTTCCAGGACAGACAGAAGCTGAAAGAATATGTGACCACCAAGCCATCCCTCCAAGAAATACTAAAGAGGATCCTGTAAGCAAAGAGGGATCCCAAGAGCAACATAGGCCAGAAATAAACAGAGACAACTTGCAGAAACAGAGACTGTACAATGACACTAAATTCATATCTTGCATTATTTACTCTGAATGTGAGTGGGCTAAATACACTCAAAAGACACAGGGTATCATATTGAATAAAAGAGCAAGACCCATCCATATGCTGTCTATAAGAGACTCTTTAAACCTAAAGATACCTTAAAACTGAAAATGAGGGTGTGGAGAATGATTTACCATGCAAATAGACCTCAGAAGAAAGCTGGAATAGCAATTCTCATATCAGATAAATTAGATTTTAAACCAAAGACTGTAGTAGGAGATGAAGAGAGACACTATACCATACTTAAAGGGTCTATCCAACAGTAAGATATTAAAAATATAAATAAGTATTAAAAATATTTATAATTGTTAGATCTCCCAATCTAGGAGCAGCCAATTATATAAACCAATTAATAACCAAATTAAAAAAAACACATAGATGATAAGACATTGGTAGTAAGCGACTTCAACATCCCACTCAGAGCAATGGACATATAATCTACTAAACAGAAGATCACCAAAGAAACAAGGACTTTGAATTACATACTGGACCAGATGGACTTCACAGATACATAGAGAACATTCCATCCTAAAGCAACAGAATAGACATTCTTCTCAACTGCACATGGAATATTCTCCAGAATAGACAACATACTGGGTCATAAATCAAGTCTCAACCAATACCAAAAGACTGGGATTATTCCCTGCATATTTTCAACCACAGTGCTTTGAAACTTGCACTCATTTATTAATTTTTTTAAATTAATTTTTATTTATTTATGATAGTCATCACAGAGAGTCATCACAGAGAGAGAGAGAGGCAGAGACACAGGCAGAGGGAGAAGCAGGCTCCATGCCCTGGGAGCCCGACGTGGGATTCGATCCCGGGTCTCCAGGATCGCGCCCTGGGCCAAAGGCAGGTGCTAAACCGCTGCGCCACCCAGGGATCCCCTTGCACTCATTTAGAAGAGGAAAACTGGAAGGAATTCAAACACTTGAAGGTTAAAGAGAATCCTACTAAAAAATGAATGAGTCAATCAGGAAATTAAATAACTAAAAAGATTTATGCAAGTATTGAAAATTAAAGTACAACTGTTCAAAACCTTTAGGATATAATAAAGGTGGTCTTAAGAGAGAAGTACATTTCAATAGAAGTCTCTCTCAAAAAAAACTAGAAAAATCTCAAAAACACAAGCTAAACTTCCAACCAAAGGAATTAGAGAAGAATAGCAAATAAAGCCTAAATCAAGCAGGAGAATAGAAATATTGAAGATTAGAGCAGAAATCAATGAAATAGAAACCAAAATAACAGTAGAACAGATCAACTAAAGTAGGTGGTTCTTTGAAAAAATTAATAAGATCAATAAACCCTTGGCCAGACTTATTAAAAATGAAAGAGAAAGGACTCAAATTAGGAAATCATGAATGAAAAGGGAAAGATCACAAACACCACCAAGTAAATGTAAATGATTTTAAGAACATATTATGAGCAACTATATGCCAATGAATTAGGCAATCTGGGAGAAATGGATGCATTCCTAGAAACTTATAAACTACTAAAACAGAAACAAGAAAAAATAGAAAACCTGAACAAACCCATAACCAGCAAGGAAATTGGAGCAGTCATCAAAAACCTCCCAAGAAACAAGAGTTCAAGACCAGATGACTTCCCAGGGGAATTTTGCCAAACATTTAAAGAAATAATACCTATTCTACTGAAGCTGTTTCAAAAGATAGAAATAGAAAATATCTACAGTCATTCTATGAAGCCAGCATTATCTTGTCCCCAAACCAAAGACCCCATCAAAAAGGAGAGTTACAGACAAATATTCCTGATGAACTTACCAAGATATGAGCTAATAGGATCCAAAAGTACATTAAAAGGTTTATTAACCACAACCAAGTGTCATATATTCCTGGGACGGAGGGTGGTTCAACATCCCCAAATCAATTGTGACAGATCACATTAATAAAAGAAAAGATAAGGGATCCCTGGGTGGCGCAGCGGTTTGGCGCCTGCCTTTGGCCCAGGGCGCGATCCTGGAGACCCGGGATCGAATCCCACATCGGGCTCCCGGTGCATGGAGCCTGCTTCTCCCTCCGCCTGTGTCTCTGCCTCTCTCTCTCTCTCTCTCTGTGACTATCATAAATAAATAAAAAAAAAAATTAAAAAAAAAAACGTGTTAAAAGAAAAGATAAGAAACATAAGACCCTCTCAATTGATGTAGAAAAAGCACTTGAGGGATGCCTGGGTGGCTCAGTGGTTTAGGGCCTGCCTTCAGCCCAGGGTGTGATCCTGGAGTCCTTGCCTGAGTCCCACATTGCCTTCCTGCATGGAGCCTGCTTCTCTCTCTGCCTATGTCTCTGTCTCTCTTTCCCCCTGTGTCTCTCATGAATAAATGAATAAAATCTTAAAAAAATAAAAAGCAGTTGACAAAATACAGTATCTTTTCTTGCCAAAAACTCTCCACAGTGTAGGGAAAGAGGGAACATACCTCAATATCATAAAAGCCATCTACAAAAAGCCCACAGTGAATATCATTCTCAAAGGGGAAAAACTGAGAACTTTCACCCCTATAGTCAGAAACACAGCAGGGATGCCCACTCTCACTCTCACTCTCACTCTCACTGCTGTTGTTCAACATAGTACTGGAATTCCTAGCCTCAGCAATAAGAGAGCAAAAAGAAACAAAAGGCATTTAAATTGGCAAAGAAAAACTCTCTTCACAGATGATATGATACTGTATATGTAGAACCCAAAAGACTCTGCCCCCAAATTGCGAGAACTCATAAAGCAATTCAGCAACATGGCAAGATTTAAAATAAATGCACAGAAATCAGTTGCATTTCTATACACCAAAAAATGAGACAGAAGAAAGAGAATTAAGGAATTTATCCTATTTACTATGTGGGATCAAATCCCACATCAAGATCCTCATTGGGAGCCTGCCTCTCCCTCTGCCTATGTCTCTGCCTTTCTCTGTGTGTCATAAACAAACAAACAAACAAACAAACAAACAAACCTGGAGGGTATTATGCTGAATGAAATAAGTCAATCGGAAAAGGACAAACATTATATGGTCTCATTCATTTGGGGAACATAAAAATTAGTGAAAAGGAATAAAGGGAAAGGAGAGAAAATGAGTGAAAATATCAGTGAGGGTGACAAAACATGAGAGACACCTAACTCTGGGAAATGAGCAAGAGATAGTGGAAGGGGAGGTGGGCAGGGGCTGGGGTGACTGGGTGATGGGCACTGGGAGTGCACGTGGCAGGAGAGCACTGGGTGTTATGCTATATGTTGGCAAATTGAACTCCAATAAAAATTTTTTAAAAAAAGAAAATAGAATTTCAACATCAAAAAAAAAAAAAAAAAGTCCCACACCAGGCTCCTCATGGGGAGCCTGCCTCTCCCTCTGCCTATTTCTCCGCCTCTCTCTGTGTGTTTTAAACAAATAAACAAACAAACAAACAAACAAATAAAATCTTTTTTAAAAACCTAACAGGAAAAAAGAAAAAAAATTCCAAAAATATATGGAGGAAAAATTTTAAAAGGAGCAAAACAAAAGAAATCAATAACTTATAAGTGAAAATAAATACGAGTCTCAGAACATTTTCAACAGAAGCTTTGCAAGCCAAAAGAAAGTAGCCTTTTTTTTTTTTTTGAAGTGCTGAGTGGGTAAGATATACAACCAAGATACTCTATCCAGAACTATGAACTCTGACTATTGTTCAGACTAGAAGGAGAGACAAAGACTTACCCAACAACAATTAAAGGACCTCAAGACCACTAAACAGGTGCTTCAAGAATTGTTAAAATAGAGGAGGGGCAAGATGGCAGAAGAGTAGGGTCCCCAAATCACCTGTCCCCACCAAATTACCTAGATAACCTTCAAATCATCCTGAAAATCTAAGAAATCGGCCTGAGATTTAAAGAGAGACCAGCTGGAATGCTACAGTGAGAAGAGTTCGCGCTTCTATCAAGGTAGGAAGACGGGGAAAAAGAAATAAAGAAACAAAAGGCCTCCAAGGGGGAGGGGCCCCGAGGAGCCGGGCTGAGGCCGGGGGGAGTGTCCCCAGGACAGGAGAGCCCCGTCCCGGAGGAGCAGGAGCTGCACCAACCTTCCCGGGCGTAAAGGGGCCCGCAGGGAGTTAGAGCAGGACCCGGGAGGCGGGGATGCCCTCGGGCTCCCGGGGACACTAACAGGCACCTGCGCCCCGGGAGAGTGCGCCGAGCTCCCTAAGGGCTGCAGCGCTCGGCGGGACCCGGAGCAGCTCGGAGGGGCTCGGGCGGCGGCTCCGCGGAGGGGGCTGCGGGGCGAGAGCGCGGATCCAACAGCCCAGGACCCGGAGCATAGGGCGCCGGGACACAGCCCAGGATCCGGCCTCCCCCCGGGACAGGCAGAGGCCGGGAGGGCCCAGGACAGCGAGGACGCTCCTGCCCCGAGCTGAGCAGAGCAGCGGCCCCGCCCGGGAGCCCCCAGGCCCGGCAGACGGAGAGCCCCGGAGCTACTGCGGGGGCTGACTCCAGGGCTGCAGAGCTGGCCCCGCCACTGGGGCTGTTCCTCCTGGGGCCTCACGGGGTTAACAACCCCCGCTGAGCCCTGCACCAGGCAGGGGGCAGAGCAGCTCCCCCAAGTGCTAACACCTGAAAATCAGCACAACAGGCCCCTCCCCCAGAAGACCAGCTGGACGGACGAGTTCCAGGGGAAGTCAAGGGACTTAAAGTATACAGAATCGGAAGATACTCCCCCGTGTTTTTTTGTTTTTTGTTTTTTTTCTTTCTTTTTGATTTCTGATTGCTTCCCCCAGCCCCTTTTTTCACCTTTCTTTCTTCTTCTTTCTCTTTTTCCTCTCTTTTTTCCCTTTTTTCTTCTTTTTATCTTTTTCTCTTTTCATTCCTTCTTTCTCTCTCTTCTTCTCCTTTTCCCAACACAACTTGTTTTTGGCCACTCTGCACTCAGCAAAATGACTAGAAGGAAAACCTCATCTCAAGAGAAAAAATCAGAAACAGTCTTCTCTCCCACAAAATTCCAAAATATGAATTACAATTCAATGTCAGAAAGCCAGTTCAGAAGTACTATTATACAGCTACTGGTAGCTCTATAAAAAAGCATAAAGGACTCAAGAGACTTCATGACTGCAGAATTTAGATCCAATCAGGCAGAAATTAAAAATCGATGGGATGAGATGCAATCCAAACTAGAAGTCCTAATGACGAGAGGTAACGAGGTGGAAGAACAACTGAGTGACATAGAAGACAAGTTGATGGCAAAGGGGGAAACTGAGGAAAAAAGACACAAACAATTAAAAGACCATGAGGATAGATTAAGGGAAATAAACAACAGCCTGAGGAAGAAAAAACCTCCGTTTAATTGGGGTTCCCGAGGGTGCCTAAAGGGAAGGCCAGAGGGCCAGAAATGTATTTGAGGGCCAGAATATGTATTTGAACAAATCATAGCTGAAAACTTTCCTAATCTGGGAAAGGAAACAGGCATTCAGATCCAGGAAATAGAGAGATCCCCCCAAATTCCAAAGATAAAGAGAAGATCCTTAAAGCAGCAAGAGACAAGAAATCCCTGACTTTTATGGGGAGGAATATTAGGGTAACAGAAGACCTCTCCACAGAGACCTGGAGGGCCAGAAACGGCTGGCAGGATATATTCAGGGTCCTAAATGAGAAGAACATGCAACCAAGAATACTTTATCCAGCAAGGCTCTCATTCAAAATGGAAGGAGAGATAAAGAGCTTCCAAGACAGGCAGGAACTGAAAGAATATGTGACCTCCAAACCAGCTCTGCAAGAAATTTTAAGGGAGACTCTTAAAATTCCCCTTTAAGAAGAAGTTCGGTGGAACAATCCACAAAAACAAGGACTGAATAGATATCATGATGACATTAAGCTCATATCTGTCAATAGTAACTCTGAACGTGAATGGGCTTAATGACCCCATCAAAAGGCGCAGGGTTTCAGACTGGATAAAAAAGCAGGACCCATCTATTTTCTGTCTACGAGAGACTCATTTTAGACAGAAGGACACCTACAGCCTGAAAATAAAAGGTTGGAGAACCATTTACCATTCAAATGGTCCTCAAAAGAAAGCAGGGGTAGCCATCCTCATATCAGATAAACTAAAATTTACCCCGAAGACTGTAGTAAGAGACAAAGAGGGACACTATATCATACTCAAAGGATCTATCCAAAAAGAGGACTTAACAATCCTCAATATATATGCCCCGAATGTGGGAGCTGCCAAATATTTAAACCAATTAATAACCAAACTGAAGAAATACTTAGATAATAATACACTTATAATTGGTGACTTCAATCTAGCTCTTTCTATACTCGATAGGTCTTCTAAGCACAACATCTCCAAAGAAACAAGAGCTTTAAGTGATACACTGGACCAGATGGATTTCACAGAGATCTACAGAACTTTACATCCCAACTCAACTGAATACACATTCTTCTCAAGTGCACATGGAACTTTCTCCAGAATGGACCACATACTGGGTCACAAATCGGGTCTGAACCAATACCAAAAGATAGGGATCGTCCCCTGTATATTCTCAGACCATAATGCCTTGAAATTAGAACTAAATCACTACTAGAAGTTTGGAAGGACCTCAAACACGTGGAGGTTAAGGTCCATCCTGCTAAAAGATGAAAGGGTCAACCAGGAAATTAAGGAAGAATTCCAAAGATTCATGGAACTAATGAGAATGAAGATACAACCGTTCAAAATCTTTGGGATGCAGCAGAAGCAGTCCTGAGGGGGAAATACATCACAATACAAGAATCCACTCAAAAAGTGGAAAGATCTCAAATACAAAAGCTAACCTTACACATAAAGGAGCTAGAGAAAAACAACACATAGATCCTACACCCAGGAGAAGAAGAGAGTTAATTAAGATTTGAGCAGAACTCAATGAAATCGAGACCAGAAGGACTGTGAAACAGATCAACAAAGCCAGGAGTTGGTTCTTTGAAAGAATAATAAGATAGATAAACCATTAGCCAACCTTATTAAAAAGAAGAGAGAAAAGACTCAAATTAATAAAATCATGAATGAGAAAGGAGAGATCACTACCAACACCAAGAAAATACAAACGATTTTAAAAACCTATTATGAACAGCTCTACACCAATAAATTAGGCAATCTAGAAAAAATGGACGCATTCCTGGAAAGCCACAAAGTACCAAAACTGGAACAGGAAGAAATAGAAAACCTGAACAGGCCAATAACCAGGGAGGATAGTGAAGCAGTCATCAAAAACCTCCCAAGACACAAGAGTCCAGGACCAGATGGCTTCCCAGGGGAATTCTATCAAACGTTTAAAGAAGAAATCATACCTATTCTACTAAAGCTGTTTGGAAAGATAGAAAGAGATGGAGTACTTCCAAACTCGTTCTATGAGGCCAGCATCACCTTAATTCCAAAACCAGACAAAGACCCCACCAAAAAGGAGAATTACAGACCAATATCCCTGATGAACATGGATGCAAAAAATTCTCAACAAGATACCAGCCAATTGGATCCAACAGTACATTAAGAAAATTATTCACCATGACCAAGTAGGATTTATCCCCGGGGCACAAGGCTGGTTCAACACTCATAAAACAATCAATGTGATTCATCATATCAGCAAGAGAAAAACCAAGAACCATATGATCCTCTCATTAGATGCAGAGAAAGCATTTGACAAAATACAGCATCCATTCCTGATCAAAACTCTTCAGAGTGTAGGGATAGAGGGAACTTTCCTCGACATCTTAAAAGCCATCTACAAAAAGGCCACAGCAAATATCATTCTCAATGGGGAAGCACTGGGAGCCTTTCCCCTAAGATCAGGAACAAGACAGGGATGTCCACTCTCAACACTGCTGTTCAACATAGTACTGGAAGTCCTAGCCTAAGCAATCAGACAACAAAAAGACATTAAAGGCATTCAAATTGGCAAAGAAGAAGTCAAACTCTCCCTCTTCGCCGATGACATGATACTCTACGAAAAAAACACAAAAGCCTCCACCCCAAGATTGCTAGAACTCATACAGCAATTTGGCAGCGTGGCAGTATACAAAATCAATGCCCAGAAATCAATGGGATTTCTATACACTAACAATGAGACTGAAGAAAGAGAAATTAAGGAGTCAATCCCATTTACAATTGCACCCAAAAGCAGAAGATACCTAGGAATAAACCTAACCAAAGAGGTAAAGGACCTATACCCTAAAAACTATAGAACGCTTCTGAAAGAAATTGAGGAAGACACAAAGAGATGGAAAAATATTCCATGCTCATGGATTGGCAGAATTAATATTGTGAAGATGTCAATGTTACCCAGGGCAATTTACACATTTAATGCAATCCCTATCAAAATACCATGGACTTTCTTCAGAGAGTTAGAACAAATTATTTTAAGATTTGTGTGGAATCAGAAAAGACCCTGAATAGCCAGGGGAATTTTAAAAAAAGAAAACCATAGCTGGGGGCATCACAATGCCAGATTTCAGGTTGTACTACAAAGCTGTGGTCATCAAGACAGTGTGGTACTGGCACAAAAACAGACACATAGATCAATGGAACAGAATAGAGAACCCAGAAGTGGACCCTCAACTTTATGGTCACCTAATATTCAATAAAGGAGGAAAGACTATCCACTGGAAGAAAGTCTCTTCAATAGATGGTGCTGGGAAAATTGGACATCCACATGCAGAAGAATGAAACTAGACCACTCTCTTTCACCAGACACAAAGATAAACTCAAAATGGATGAAAGACCTAAATGTGAGACAAGATTCCATCAAAATCCTAGAGGAGAACACAAGCAACACCCTTTTTGATCTTGGCCACAGTAACTTCTTGCAAGATACATCCAAGAAGGCGAAAGAAACAAAAGCAAAAATGAACTATTGGGACTTCATCAAGATAAGAAGCTTTTGCACAGCAAAGGATACAGTCAACAAAACTAAAAGACAACCTACAGAATGGGAGAAGATATTTGCAAATGACGTATCAGATAAAGGGCTAGTTTCCAAGATCTATAAAGAACTTCTTAAACTCAACACCAAAGAAACAAACAATCCAATCATGAAATGTGCAAAAGACATGAAGAGAAATCTCACAGAGGAAGACATGGACATGGCCAACATGCACATGAGAAAATGCTCTGCATCACTTGCCATCAGGGAAATACAAATCAAAACCACAATGACATACCACCTCACACCAGTGAGAATGGGGAAAATTAACAAGGCAGGAAACCACAAATGTTGGAGAGTATGTGGAGAAAGGAGAAACCTATTACACTGTTGGTAGGAATGTGAACTGGTAAAGCCACTCTGGCAAACTGTGTGGAGGTTCCTCAAAGAGTTAAAAATAGACCTGCCCTATGACCCAGCAATTGCACTGTTGGGGATTTACCCCAAAGATTCAGATGCAATGAAATGCCGGGACACCTGCACCCTGATGTTTCTAGCAGCAATGTCCACAATAGCCAAACAGTGGAAGGAGCCTCGGTGTCCATTGAAAGATGAATGGATAAAGAAGATGTCGTTTGTGTATACAATGGAATATTGCTCAGCCATTAGAAACGACAAATACCCACCATTTGCTTCAACGTGGATGGAACTGGAGGGTATTATGCTGAGTGAAGTAAGTCAATTGGAGAGGGACAGTGTATGTTCTCATTCATTTGGGGAATATAAATAATAGTGAAAGGGAATATCAGGGAAGGGAGAAGAAATGTGTGGGGAATATCAGAAAGGGAGACAGAACATAAAGACTCCTAACTCTGGGATACAAACTAGGGGTGTGGGAAGGGGAGGAGGGCGGGTGGTAGGGTTGAGTCGGTGATGGGCACTGGGGGGGCACTTGACGGGATGAGCACTGGGTGTTATTCTGTATATTGGTAAATTGAA
The DNA here is from genome assembly GCF_018345385.1 of Vulpes lagopus. Classification (NCBI taxonomy): domain Eukaryota; kingdom Metazoa; phylum Chordata; class Mammalia; order Carnivora; family Canidae; genus Vulpes; species Vulpes lagopus. The sequence goes on from NC_054830.1 coordinate 131,063,073, forward strand.
CACCAATAAAAAATTAATTTATTAAATAAAAATAAAAATAAAACACAACCTCATACATTTGAATTAAAAAAAACCTATTAGAAAATGTATGATTCCCAGTTTATAGATAAAGAAATTCAGATATTGAATGTTAAAAAAAAAAACAACACAAAAGACCGTGAATAGCCAACGCTGTGTTGGAACAGAAAAGCAAACCTGGAGTAATCAAGACTGTTTGGTTCTGGCACAGAAATCAATAGAGAGCCTAGAAATGAACCCACAGCTAATGGTCTATTAATTTTTGACAAAGCCGGAAAAAATATCCAATGGGAAAAAAGATAATATTTTCAACAAATAGTGTTGCAAAAACTGGACAGTAACATGCAAAAGAATGAAACTGGACCACTTTCTTAAGTCATACACAAAAGTAAATTCAAAATGGATGAGAGACTAAAAGTGAGTCAGGAAACCATAGAAACATTTGAGGAGAACACACCAATAACTTCTTTGACATTGGCCGTAGCAACTTCTTCTAGATACGTCTCCTGAGTCAAAGTAAACAAAAGCAAAAACAAACTATTGGGACTTCATCAAATTAAAAGCATCTGCACAGCAAAGGAGACAATAAAAAAAACTAAAAGATGACAGAATGGGAGAAGATATTTGCAAGTGACATATCTGATAAAGGGTTAGTATCCAAAATCCAGAAAGTACTTTAAAAAATTCAACACCCAGGGGATCCCTGGGTGGCTCAGTGGTTTAGCGCCGCCTTCGGTCCAGGGTGTGGTCCTGGAGACCCAGGATCAAGTCCCACATCGGGCTCCCTGCATGGAGCTTGCTTCTCCCTCTGCCTGTGTCTCTGTCTCTCTCTCTCTCAGTCTGTGTCTCTCATGAATAAATAAATAAAATATTTTTTAAAAATTCAACACCCAAAAAACGAATAATTCAATTTAAAAATGGGCAGAAGAAAAAAAAATCCCCCATTTTTCCAAAGAAGACATACAAATGGCCAACAGACACATGAAAATATGCTCATCATCACTTATCATCCAGGAAGTGCAAATCTACAATGAGATATCTCAAATCTACAATGAGATACCTCATACCTCATAATGGCTAAAATCGACAACACAAGAAGCAACATCAGTCAGAGAAAGACAAATATCATATGATTTCACTCATATGTGGAATTTAAGAAACAAAACAAGCGAAGGGAAATAGAAAGACAAACCAAGGTTATTATGCTGAGTGAAATAAGGACAAGGAGAAGGACAAACATTATGTGGTCTTATTCATTTGGGGAATATAAAAAATAGTGAAAGGGAATAAAGGGGAAAGGAGAGAAAATGAGTGAAAATATCAGTGAGGATGACAAAACATGAGAGACTCCTAACTCTGGGAAATGAACAAGGGGTAGTGGAAGGGGAGGTGGGCAGGGGGTTGGGGAGGCTGGGTGGCGGGCACTGAGGGGGGCGCTTGACAGGATGAGCACTGGGTGATATGCTATATGTTGGCAAATTGAATTCCAATAAAAATTTTAATTAAAAATAAATAAATAAAAATAAAATCTAGGTTTGCACAGAAAAAAAAAAAAAACGACAAACCAAGAAAAATGCTTAATTATCAAGAACAAAGTGATGGTTACCAGTGGGTGTGTGGGTTAAAGATGTGATGGGGATTAAGGAGAGCACTTGTCTGTATGAGCATAGGGTGATATATGGAAGTGTTGAATCACTGTATTGTACACCTGAAACTAAAATAACACTGTATGTCAACTAACTGGAATTAAACACTTTTTAAAAAGGTACTGTCTCCTGGGAAAGGCAACGCTGTACAATAATTCAGACTATGGTGTTAATTACTTATTATAGTTGACCTTCCACAAGATTAAGTGGACTACAAGCCAAGCTTCTCTAATCTCATAATTTCTTCTGGACGTTTACTGGGACATACGAAGTGGTTCTTGAGGTCTTCCCCACCCCACCTGCCCCATTGGTAGCCTTTTCCTCCATGCTACTCTTCCTTTGGATTTACTGTCCCCTCCTCTGTACAGACATACACAGCCTATGGTTTCAAGGTCTTGAGTCCCCCTGGGAGAAAAGTGAACCTGAAAAATTAGTCACACTTTGGTGCAAGTTAAAGGTACCTTCCTTCGCAGTGGCATTTGAATTAAAAAGGGAAAGACGGGGGCTCTTGGGTGGCTCAGTGGGTTAAGTGCCTGCCTTAGGCTCAAGTCATGCTCCCAGGGTCCTGGGATGGAGCCCTGGGACAGTGGGCTTCCTGCTCAGTGGGGAGCCTGCTTCTCCCTCTCCCTCTGCCACTATCCCCGCTTGTGCTCTCTCTCTCTCAAATAAAATCGTTTTAGAAAGAGAGAAGGATACCTAGGAAGACGAACCAGTGGGAGTAAAACGTATAATGGTGGAGCCGTAAACAAATTGTATAATTTGCAGGAAAGGGGCAGGCAGGGTTTGTCTGAGGGTCTGAAGTCAGTCCTCAGCTGCAGATGAGTCATGTGGGAGTGGAGAGATGGGAAGTGCACACGGATGGATCTAGAATTAGATTGTTGCCATCCTCTCCACTGGGAGCCTAAACCTACTGAACACCTTCCACAGCTCACTCATCGGGTTACCCCGCTAGTCCGCAGCCAGAACTGTGGGCGTGGCACCCAGAACTTACCCAAGTTCGCTGTGAGTATCTCTGGAAAAGAAACGAAGAAAAAAGGAAAAATCTCATTTGATGAACGCTGAGGCCTCACTTCCTCCAAAGTGCACAGACTGGGCCCTCGTGCGCTCTGGGGAACCTGGACGGACCGCGTGCGCTGGTGCTTACCGAGAGCGCTCGGTGGCAGGGGAAGCTGCAAAGCAAATCTCCAGCACACGGAGTTTCTGTCCCGCTTCCAAGCGCCCGGGTCTGAAGTACCCAGCAAAGTTCTCCTCCCCGCACCACTTTCTGCTACTTGGGGAAGCGGGCAAAGAGTGGGCCTTTTCCCCTGCTTACCTTTGTCCTTGTCAGCCTGCTCCTTCAGTTTTTCTGGAAGAACCAAGGGAGGGGAGCGTGCGTGACGGTAAGCGCTCGCCTCTCCTCCCTGTGTCCCACCCAGCTCCGCGTTCCCGCAGGAGGTCGCCTCCGAGCTACCCCCGCGCCCGCCTCCAGCGCCTTCCTCCAAGCAAAGCCGGCGCCAGGCGGGAGACCACCTGCCACCCCCCCCCCCAGCTGGCCCTGTACCTTGGGACCTCCGTTGCTTCTGAAAGAAGTACAGCGCCAGAGTCACGAGGAGAGCCAGGAGGAGGGACAGGCCCACCAGAATCCCGAGGAAAGCTCTCTTCCAAGGGGAGTTTCCGGGTAAAAATACGTCTGGAAAATACCTCACAGGGAGTTGCTTCACTTTAGGCGCCACTAAACACTAAGTGATAAGCCTATTCTGGACCCAGCGTCCCGGAAATCATTCCAAGGTGGCAGGCGTTAAGCCTCCTGGGCAGCACCATAGCAATCCGTAAAATGGGCATGAGAGCGGCCGCACTGCGCGCCCTTCCCAGGTAGGAGCCTGAGGAATGGTAGCGGACTTGAACTCGCTTAGCAGAAATGGAAAATGCAAACTGAAGGACTTGGAAGGAACCCCCACCCTCTCCCCCAGCTTTTGACCATGGCCCTGCCCGCCCTAAACTTCTCTCTATAATTGCCCTATTTCTGAAGAACAGGAGGTCCAAGGTGTTGGTATCCAAAAGCCGGTGAATTACTGCTATCTCCACGGTCAAACCCACAAGTCATTGTTCTTGCAGACATTTGCTTCTACTTCTCATCACCCTTTGGAAGAATTGTTAGCAGAAACCACCCATACCCTAACTGCCAGTTCTCTCTTGTCCTCTCCAGACTCACTGGGGAGACTTTGCCCTCAGGCAGGCAGTGGCCCAGGCCACCTCTGCCAGGGGTAGTAGGCAAAGAGATACATGCAAGATGGAAAGTAACCCTGTAGAAATACAAATCAAAACCACTTTACACCGGTGAGAATGGCTAAAATTAACAAGACAGGGATCCCTGGGTGGCGCAGCGGTTTGGCGCCTGCCTTTGGCCCAGGGCACGATCCTGGAAACCCGGGATCGAATCCCACGTCGGGCTCCCGGTGCATGGAGCCTGCTTCTCCCTCTGCCTGTGTCTCTGCCTCTCTCTCTGTGTGTGACTATCATAAATAATAAATAAAAATTAAAAAAAAAAACAAAATTAACAAGACAGGAAGTAACAAATGTGGTGAGGATGTGGAGAAAGGGGAACTCTTTTACCCTGGTGGAAATGCAAGCTGGTGCAGCCACTCTGGAAAATAGTATGGCAGCTCCTCAAGAAGTTAAAAATAGAGCTACCCTATGACCCAGCAATTGCACTACTGGGTATTTACCTCAAAGATACAGATGCAGTGAAACCCCAGGACACCTGCACCCCAATGTTTATAGCAGCAATGTCCACAATAGCCAAACTGTGGAAGGAGCCTCGATGTCCTTCAACAGATGGATGGATAAAGAAGATATGATCTATATGTACAATGGATATATACAATGGAATATTATTCAGCCATCGGAAAGGACAAATACCCACCATTTGCTTCGATGTGGATAGAACTGGAGAGTATTATGCTAAGTTTTGAAATAAGTCCATCAGAGAAAGACAATTATCATATGGTTTCACTCATATGTGGAATATAAGAAATAGTGAAAGGGACCATAAAGGAAAGGAGGGAAACTGAGTAGGGGAAAAATTAGAGAGGAAAACCGTGAGAGACCTGGGACTCTGGGAAACAAACACAGGGTTGTGGAAGGGTGGAGAATGAGTAGCTGGGTGCCGGTCATTAAGGAGGGTACATGATGTGAGGAGCACTGGATGTTATACTATATGTTGGCAAATTGAACTTAAATAAAAAAATAAAATAAGTTCTAAAAAAAGAGACAGTAACCCTTTATAAAATCTTGTGGAAATTTAACAATAATTTGGTGTCTGTTGGAGATAATTATTTTAAAAATAATTTTTATCTCAGCTTTATCTCACTGGTCTTTTTAGAAATACATTTTTCTTCTTTAACTGCAGTAAAATATTTGACAAAATTCACCATCTTAACTATTTTTAAAGGTACAATTCAGTGGCATTAAGTTACTTTCACATTGTTGTGGATTATCATCACCATCCATATCCAGAACTCTTTTGGTCTTCCCAAACTGAAATTAACACTAACTCCTCATTTCCTGCCCACCCCCTCCACTCTCTGGCAACTGGCAACTTCCATTCTACTTTCCATCTTCATGAATTTGAATACTCTAGGTACCTCCCTGTAAGTGAATCAAACAATATTTGCCCTTTGGTGTATGGCTAATTTCAGTTAGCTTTATATGTTTTTGTGGTTTGCAAATTAGTTTTTCTAGTAGTGCATTTTTATTGTCTTGTACAAAAGTATTGGGCCACAGGGATTGGTCCCTCACTACACATGATTTGCAAAGCTCAGACCTATAAGTCAAGCACATGAGAAAATGCTCTGCATCACTTGCCATCAGGGAAATACAAGTCAAAAACCACAATGAGATACCACCTCACACCAGTGAGAATGGTGAAAATTAACAAGACAAGAAACAACAAATGTTGGAGAGGATGCGGAGAAAGGGGAACCTTCTTGCACTGTTGGTGGGAATGAAAACTGATGCAGCCACTCTGGAAAACTGTGTGGAGGTTCCTCAAGAAGTTTACAACAGAGCTTCCCTATAAACCAGTAATTGCACTGCTGGGGATTTACCCCAAAGATACAGATGTAGTGAAATGCCGGGACACCTGCACCCCAATGTTTATAGCAGCAATGTCCACAATAGCCAAGCTGTGGAAGGAGCCTCGGAATCCATCGAAAAATGAATAGATAAAGAAGATGTGGTTTATATATACAATGGAATATTATTCAGCCATCAGAAAGGATGAATACCCACCATTTGCTTCAACGTGGATGGAACTGGAGGGTATTACGCTGAGTGAAATAAGTCAATTGGGGAAGGACAATAATCATATAGCTTCACTCATAGGAGGGATATAAAAAATAGTGAAAGGGATTATAGGGGAAAAGAGGGAAAATGAGTGGGAAAAATCAGAGAGGGTGACAAAGCATGAGGGACTGCTAACTCTGGGAAATGAACAAAGGGTAGTGGAAAGGGAGGTAGGCGGGCAGATGGGGTGATTGGGTGACGGGCACTGAGGAGGGCACTTGACGGGATGAGCACTGGGTGTTATACTATATGGTGGCAAATCAAACTGCAATAAAAATAAATAAATAAATAAAAGTAAGGAAAAGAAAAAATTTCACATATATCCTTTTTTTGTAAGTTTCCTTATAGATTATTTTTGCTGCATTTCCCCCCATCTTTGTACTGTGACTTTTGGTCTCTTCTTTCCATGTAAAGACCCTTTTAATATTTCTTGCAAAGCCAGTTTAATGGTCATGAACTCCTCTAGTTTTTGTTTGCCTGGGAAACTCCTTATCTCTCCTATTCTGAATGTAGCTTTGCTAGATAGTGTATTCTTTCCTGAAGATTTTTCCCCTTCAGCACTTTGAATATATCATGTCATTCCATTCTGGCTTATAAAGTTTCTGTTGAAAAATCTCTTGCTAACCTAATGGCTCCTTTGTAAGTTACTGACTTCTTTTATCTTGTTGCCTTAAAGATTTTTTTCTTTATCAGTATATTTGGGAATTTAATTACAGTATTTTGGGGATCCCTGGGTGGCTCAGCGGTTTAGCGCCTGCCTTTGGCCCAGGGCGCGATCCTGGAGTCCTGGGATTGGGTCCCATGTCGGGCTCCCAGCATGGAGCCTGCTTCTACCTCCTCCTGTGTCTCTGCCTCTCTCTCTCTCTCTCTCTCTCTCTCTTTCTCTGTCTATCATGAATAAATAAATTTAAAAAAATAATTACAGTATTTCTTAATGTGGGTCTCCTTTTGTTGATTTTGATGGAGTCCTCTGTACCTCCTGGGTCTGGATATCTGTTTATTTTCCCAGCTTAGGGACGTTTTCAGGAATTATTTCTTCAAATAAATTTTGTGCCACCTTTTTTCTCTCTCTTCTTCTGAGACTCATATAATATGAAGTTACTAAGTTTGATGGAGTCATTGAGTTCCGTAAGTCTATTCTCATTTTTTTTCATTTTTTTTCTCATTCTTTTTTCTTCTCTTGTGTTCACCTTGTTGCTTTCTATTACTCTATCTTCTAGGTCACTACTTCATTCCTCTGCTTCTTCATGCTTGCTGTTCTCATCAAGCATGTTTTGGTTTCATTTATTGTGCCCTCTGCTATGTTTTTCCTTATCTCTGTGTTAAGTGCTTCATTCATGTCCTTCAGTCTTTTCTGAAGTCCAGTAAGTATCCTTATGATCATTGCTTTAAATTCTGCATCATGCATGTTACTTTTATCTGTTTCACTTAGATCTCTTCCCTGGCCTTATCTCATTCTTTCATTGTGATAAATTTCTGTCTCTTCGTTTTATCTCCCTCTCTGTGTCTATTTCTGTCTGTTAAGAAATTTTTCTGCTATTGAAAGTACTGCTTTTTTGTGCAATGTTTCTTCTTTCTTACACAAAAGTTTACATACTATACAACCTCTTTTGCATCTTGCTTTTATCTCTTACTTCCAGAAAGTTTTCTGCTATTGAAAGTAGTGCTTTATGAAGAGTAGGTCCTAGAGTGCCCTGCAATAGAGTGTCCCCCATTTCCCAGGAACTGGCACTTCAGGGAAACATACTACGTGTTTCACTTATGCCTTGCTGTTGTGTTTGAATCACTATCTTTTCAATGTAGTTCTCTACCCTCACTCTCTTCCTGTTGTGGTTGTGCTTGCTCTCTGTGATGTTAGTGGAACCCAGGCATGCTAGTTCTGAGCGGATGTACCCACTGGGGAACATGGGAGTGGTGGTGGTATTAGCAATATTTGCATTGGGCCACTAGTCCAATGCCAGATCCCCTAAAGCACTATGGTGGCTGGGGGCTCTTGCCAGACTGGTTGGGGGTACAAGGCTGGTGACAATGCTCAATGATGGCTGGGTGCAGCTGGGCCTGGCATGTGATGATGGCTGGTGATGCATGGCTGGGCACTGCACTGCAGCCTGGCATGGTGTCTTGTGGCAGTTATGCATCTGTTGGCTGGGCAGGGTGCATGTTAAGCTTTAACAAAATTTGCCTTGAGCTCTGGGTTGAGATTGTGTGTCTGTGCAGTCCTACTCCAGCACCTGGCTCTGTGTTCATGCTGGGATTGGGGGTGGGAAATAGTGCCTGCCAGCTCCCTTATTTTTAGAGAAGTCCCCCAACACTCTCTGAAATCAGTATAAATAGATATGACTCCCATTTACCCCAGCTTTGTTAAACTGCCTTTTCTTTCTTTTTTTTTAATAATAAATGTATTTTTTATTGGTGTTCAATTTGGAAACATACAGAATAACACCCAGTGCTCATCCCGTCAAGTGCCCCCCTCAGTGCCTTTACTATGTTGCCTCTCTGTGCAGGCTGCCGTCTCTTTAAAGGCAGTGACCCACCTGTCACTTGCACTGCCAACTTACCCAGTGCTGAGTCAGCTGACTTTTAAAGCTCTAGGCTCCAGGGGCATCTACCTTTGGCTCAGGACATGATCCTGGAGTCCTGGGATCGAGTCCCTCACTGGGCTTCCTGTGAGGACCTTGCTTCTCTCTCTGCCTGTGTCTCTGCCTCTTTCTCTGTGTCTCTCATGAATAAATAAATAAAATCTTTTTAAAAATAAAAGATAAAAAAATAAAAGTCCAGGCTCCAAATCCTATTATTTTTACAAACTCACAGAATGCACTCTATTTAGTTTTTAATGACAAACATTATGGGAAATAGTCTTCCCGGTGGAAACTCCTTGGTGTGAGGGCCCATTTTTCTGCCTTCTCCATGCATGCATCGTCCCTCTGCCTTTCTGGATGTGGATGATATCTAGCTGTGAACATGGGACAAAGTGAGCTTAGGATCTTCCTACTTCACCATTTCCTCAAGCTCCTTATGTTTTTTCTTTTTTAAAGATTTTTATTTACTTATTCATGAGAGAGAGAGAGAAAGGCAGAGACACAGGCAGAGAGAGAAGCAGGCTCCATGCAGGGAGCCTGATGTGGGACTCAATCCTGGGACTCCAGGATCATGCCCTGGGCAGAAGGCAGGAGCTTAACCGCTGAGCCACCCAGGCATCCCTGTTTTTTTTTCTTTTTAATAACATTCTCTTATCTCTAGTTTACCTGATTGTAAGAATACAGCATGTAATACATATAACATACAAAATCTGTGTTAAGCTTCTACTTATATTAACAGTCAACATATATTATTTATTAGTAGTTAAATTTTGGGGAGTCAAAAGTTATATGTGGATTTTCAAACATGCAGGGCTGAGGTTGGTCAGCACCCTTAACCCCCTGAATTGTTCAAAGGTCAACTGTAATAAAGTTATTGATTTTTACCAATATGAAGTATGGCCCATAGGTTGGGTTTTTCCTCAAGACTTAAAACAACTGGGTTTATTTTTTATTTATTCATTTATGATAGTCACAGAGAGAGAGAGAGAGGCAGAGACACAGGCAGAGGGAGAAGCAGGCTCCATGCACCAGGAGCCCGACGTGGGACTCAATCCCGGGTCTCCAGGATCACGCCCTGGGCCAAAGGCAGGCGCCAAACCGCTGCGCCACCCAGGGATCCCAAAACAACTGGTTTTAAATCATTAAACCCTCATAATAAGACTTTGGTCCTAGATAATGGCTTCACCCTTCAATTCACTGCCTATCTTCTTCCCTAACCTACTACTTTTAAAGCTACATGTGCACCGCACAACACCTTAGCACCCTTCCCTGCTTTATTTTTCTGTACAGCACCTAATGTCTTCTAACCTTATAATTCACTCTTTTGTTTGTATTTTCACCACAGGAATGTGAACCTTAAGGCAAGAGTTTGGGGCACATTGTAGATATTTACACCTATCATTTGAGGGATGAAATTAGGAGCATATGAGCTCTCATTATGATCTCTAATGAGTAGTTTCTGGGTTTTTAGGGCAAAAACTTTGGTGCATAATGATGATTCCCTGGGGCTTCCCCAGCATACTGTTTGGGTGAGAGGTAAGCTGTTGTACTCTTAGTAGGTTCCTGATATCCAAAGCGCTGACTTTTCAAGTATCAAGGTCAGTCCACCCCAGAGACAACCGGGCCCCAGTACCATTGTGCTCCTTTAGATGGCCTTTGGAACAATGCACATGGAGCACATGGTGAGCAGGAAAATTAGAGTTAGTCAGCATCCACTAACCTGCTATCTGGATGGTGAACTCTTTCTTCTGGATCAGGAAGGAGTTCTGGATGGAGCAAGACACATTGTTGTGGGCATCCCCTTGGACAACCACGGATGTTTCCAGATTGAACAGGCTCTGGGCATCCTGGACAATGGCTTCCATCTCTGGAGACAGGCACTGTCCTTTATGATCTTTCCACTGTGCCTGGGGTTTTGGGTACCAGCCACTGGAGCTGCACCTCAGCTGAATGCCTCCCTCCTTGAAGCCCTCAAGGGAGATGTGAGGGTCTGAGCCAAGCCCTGAGAGAGGCAGGAAGAGTGGGAAAGATCAGGCTCCCTCCCAGAAGTTGTACATGAAGTTCATGCCACTGTGCAATGTCTGCAGTCATTATAAGGTATCATAAACTGTGACTGCTTTTAACACCCATGTGGGTTCACAGCCCTCAACTGTGGACAATAAATGGCAGTCTAAATTGGTGGTGGCATGTGGGACATGTGGACAGCAGTACCCCAAGGGACATTTGGAAATACTGTGGGGGGCCATTTGGCCAGAAGGGCTACTGGCATTTAGTCATATTATGCAAGAGACAGTCCCCTGAAGTAAAGAAAAATCCCACTCCAAATTTCCATAGATTGTCCGCTGTCTCTCTTGAATCCCACCATAGTTTAGGTGCCTGTATCATACACACTCCTGCATCTTCCCATCCTGTGGAGCTAACTTCACATTTTGAATATGCAAAACATTGATATGTTTAAACAGCCATAATGAAACCTTTGTCCATCCAATGCTCCCTCCTCTCCCTTAAGTAACCAATTTAATTAGTTCCTAGTGTATCCCTTCCTGTGTTCTTTTTGTGCAATGTTTCTTCTTTCTTACACAAAAGTTTACATACTATACAACCTCTTTTGCATCTTGCTTTTATCTCTTACCAATATCCTAGAAATCACTCTACATCACTTCCTAGAGCTCCTCTTCATTTTTTTCAGGTTCATATAGTGGATCAGTCCATTGTGTGATGGACCATACTCAACACTTTTGCTTAGATAAAGCACTGTTGTATAATTACAAATGATGCTGTGATGATTAAACTTATATGTACACTTTTTTCATATTGGAGCTATAGGAGGCTTATCTTTAGGTAAACTCCTAGAAGTGGGGTTGCAGTTCAAAGAGCAGATGTACAGGCACTGCTGTTAGCTGCTGCCAAATTCCCATGCACTGGAGTTTTGCTTTGAGTTCCAGGGTACATATTTCTTCTTCCCCACGGCTCTACCAAGTGTGTATGCTCAACCTGTTGAATTTTTGCCAGTCTCAGAGGTAAAAGAAAATCCATCCCAGTGTAGCTTTAATTTGCTTTTCTTTCATGATGGGTAAGGATAATCATCTTTTTATATGTTTAAGGGTCATTTGTGTATCTTTTTTGGAACATTTATTTTATTCATTTTGTAACAAATTTTCCTAAAAAGGAAAATAGTTTTTTTTTTTAAAATTATATGTGTTTTCCCTTTCTCTGTCTACTATTGAGCAAAGCAGCTGTGTCCAAATGGGCACTTTTCTCTATCACTTTCGCCAAGTCACTTACCTGCTACCTCTAGCTCCCAGATCGCTTCCCTGGAGAAGTTGGTGGAGAGGAAACGGCACCCATACAGGCCCTCATCAGCAGGAATGATACCATGGAGCTTTAGGTTTACCATACCATCCATGATAAAATCCTTGATGAGTTTGGTCCTGTTATGGAACTGCACCATTTGCTGGCTGTGGAGCTCCTGCCCACCACGGTACAGGTGCACCACATCAGAGGTCTGACTCCGGAACCAGCGGATCTCCATATCCTCGGCATCCAAGTATGGTGACAGGTAGCATGAGAACTCCACCTCTTCCCCTACGAGTGCCAGGATGGGTTCCCCAGGGCCTATGACCTTGACCTCCTCTAGGATGAGAAACCAGAATGATAGCCAACATCAGCTCTCTTCAAAAGTACATTTTTATCACATACCTTTACTGCTCAGGAATCTACAGTAAACCATTCAAATGATGAAAGACACTTTACAGGACAACTGTCTCAAGTAGTTGTCATGAATATGCCAGATTTAAATATACACAAAGGATATTACAACCAGATACAATGTGTGGTGCTGGACTAGTAATTAGTTTGAACCAACCAGCTGCAAATGTCCTTTTGGAGACAGTTATGTAAATATAGCCAGGACATTAAGTGAAAAGGAGTCTCTGACCAAAAAACCAAGTTAAAAAATATGTATACTATTATTCTCTTATTTGATTAAAAAATGACATATTTGCATAAAAACATATGTAGGAAAAAAGGTCCAAAATGAGATGTACTGAATGGTTGATGGAGGTAATTTCTGCATGATGGGAATAAATATTTTCTTGTTTTTTCCTTGTCTGATTTTCTAATTTTTTATAATGCACATGTATAGCTTCTGTAATAACAAAGGGTATTAATATAATCTGTGGGGGCTCCTTGCTTCATGTGTTTTCCTATCTGAAGGCTAAATCTTTTCTTCAAGATTTTGATTAAGATTTTCTATTTGATTATATATATATAAAAAAAAAAGATTTTCTATTTGATAATCCTCTTAAATGGTGCCTCTTAAAACATGGCTCCATGGCTCCTCTACTCCCTGTTTTCTTCAATTCCCATGAGTTACTATTCCTGTTGCAGTCCCTTTGCATGTGTTGTTTATTCATGCCATTCAAGTTGCCCTCACTTTAATTTATGGCTTCGTCTTTTCTTGTACCTCCTTTTCTTCCTTTGAAGCTCAACTAAAACTTACTCCCAAAGCTCCCTCTTCATGGATCCCTCCTATACTTCACTTTGCTTATAGAACATAGTGGTTCTTTTGCTTTTGTTCACTCCATTTGAAATACCTTATTGCCCACTGGGTATAGCCCCAATACCCTCCTTACTAGCTTCTGTTTTCAGGTTGTCTCAAGCTGCTTCTTCCCTTATACTTGATGCCTGGCCCTCTTCCTGGGGTATGGCTTGCCTCAGTTTACCCTCCATCTGTCATCTTCTTGGAAATTAAATATCCTTCAGGGGCCTACTCAAGCAGTACTTCCTCTCTAGGGTTCTTCTTGGCTTTTTGGAAAAAAAAGTAAATTTCTCTCTTAGTTGCAATCACACATCTCTGATTAATGTTTATCTTGCAGTCATATAGCTGAAAAGCTTTTATGTCATTACATAAAAGAATTGCATCAGAGAATTGCATTTGCCTAATTAGTTTATACTCTCTGTTGGTTGCTTCTTTCATGAGAGAAGTTAAGCCTGAGATCCTTCCTGCACTTCAGAAGCTGCAGCTTATCTGTGGGAGTGGAGCATCTGATATAGCCTGGTAGACTGTGGATCTCAGCTTGGGAGCACCTGGGAGGCAGGCGGGCAGAAGCTGAGGTGCTCATGGACTGGCTGGCTGGGCCACAGGTTTGACATACTACCTGAGTTCAGCTCTACAGGCTGGAGGAGAAGAATCAGATGGGTGAGGAAAAAGACACCACTTAGCACAGGAACTTGCTGGGAGAGGTCCAGGAAGACTGGGAAATACATCATTTCTTCTCAGTGGTGGAGGCCACCTAGAAAGGAACAGAGAGATGCTGGAATGGATGCAGGAGAGCTGGAACACAGCCCAGCAGGCCCAATGTCTGTGCTGCTTCCATTTTTTAAAATAATAGTTCTTGCCAATCCCAGGGCTTGGCTTCTTTTAAACTATAGCCAGATGTGAGAGCTGCATCTAATTTTATCAGGTGTCACTGCTAGCGGTGTGTCTGACCTTGCTTGGACTCATGGAGCTCCAAGGGTACAAGGCCAAAGGGTCCCAGAGGAAGCAGCTTCTTAACTTTGCATTGTTTAGAGCCAGGAATAGATCCACACATTGTGTGTGAGCTCAGCTGAGATTAAGTGACTTTTCCCAAACAAAAGGAAATCTATAAGGACTCTCAGAGGCATTTTTGTTCTCCCTGCTCCACTTCCCTTTGGCCTAGAACATGAAGTTCACAAACAGAGGAATGTAGACAGAGATCTGATCTTTCAGAAGGAGGATGCTTGCCTGGCAGCAAGCAGCTTGCCAGCTCCAACCACAGCTGAAACACCTTCCTCTAGGCCTGAAACCTCAGGTGGAGCCTCCAAGAGGTCATCTAGGGTCTGTCCCTCTCCCTGCAAGACTGTTTCTTCTAGGCCACATTAACAGAGTTGTCCCATCTAGCTATATCCCCATTCGTGGTCCATTTGACCCAGCCCTGGCATAGGCAAGGACCGTCCCCTTTCAATCCTGAAACCCCCTTGGGACCTGTGGTAACATCTCACAGACTGATAGCCAGTGAGCATGGGCAGCGCATATGTCTTGAGGTACATTCAAGCCTCTCCACATTTCTCCTCTGTTTGGTACTGGGACTATAGACAGATTCTATAACTGACTGAACCTCGATTTCTTTGCCCAAGCAATGGAAGAAACTGGTGCCAATTCAGGAGGTCATTAAGCCTTCCATAGGTTGGCTAGGTGCTCTTTAATCAATAAAAAACAGTACCTTCTGCCTCTGCCTCCACCTTCCAAACATGCTTTCCATCTTCTTTTAGAGACTGCACACTTCCCCTTTCTCTCCATCATAGCACCCACAGGGGGGAAGGCAGATTTCTTCAACCCCCAGTCTCCTCTTCTCCCTTCTTCTGCCACCTCACCCTTTTCCTTCATTCTCCTCTTCCTAAAAACATGTTCTTGGTGTCCTGTGGCTGCAAAGTCCTATCCACACAGCAACAGCATCGCCAGGGTGTAGACGAAAGACTTTTTTTTTCAGGTTAATCTATTTTATTCAGTGAAGATGAGCAAGCTCTCTATTACCTCAAAAATGTATATAATTCTATTTTTTTAATTTATTTTTTATTGGTGTTCAATTTGCCAACATATAGAATAACACCCAGTGTTCATCCCGTCAGTGCCCACCTCAGTGCCATCACCCAGTCACCCCGACCCCCCGCCCTCCTCCCCTTCCACCACCCCTAGTTCGTTTCCCAGAGTTAGGAGTCTTTCATGTTCTGTCTCCCTTTCTGATATTTCTCATGACGAAAGACTTTAAAAGTTGCTGGGATGCCCCCAGCTATGGTTTTCTTTTTTAATATTACCCTGGCTATTCGGGGTCTTTTCTGATTCCAGACAAATCTTAAAAACAGACGTGGATGGAACTGGAGGGTATTATGCTGAGTGAAATAAGTCAATTGGAGAAGGACAAACATTATATGGTCTCATTCATTTGGGAAATATAAAAAATAGTGAAAGGGAATAAAGTGAAAAGGAGAAAAACTGAGTGGGATGCAGGGGTAGCGCCCTGACGGGATGAGCACTGGGTGTTATTCTATATGTTGGCAAATTGAACACCAATAAAAAATAAATTTATAAATAAAAAAAGACACATAGATCAATGGAACAGAATAGACAACCCAGAAGTGGGCCCTCAACCCTATGGTCAACGAATCTTTGACAAAGCAGGAAAGACTATCCACTGGGAAAAGGACAGTCTCTTCAATAAATTGTTCTGGGAAAATTGGACAGCCATGTGCAGAAGAATGAAACTAGACCATTCTCTTATACCATACACAAAGATCAACTCAAAATGGATGAAGGATCTAAATGTGAGACAAGAATCCATCAAAATCCTAGAGGAGAGCACAGGCAACACCCTTTTTGAACTTGGCCACAGCAACTTCTTGCAAAATACATCTATGAAGGCAAGGGAAACAAAAGCAAAAATGAATTATTGGGACTTCATCAAGAGCAAAAGCTTCTGCAAAAGAAACAGTCAACAAAACTAAAAGACAACCAACAGAATCGGAGAAGATATTTGCAAATGACATATCATCAAGTTCCAGGCTCTGAGAAGACAGTCCAGCCTCTCTTGCCTGATGACAAGAAACTGGCAGCAAAGGACTCCAGAGCAGGAAGACCACCTGGCTCTGCATTTTCTCTCCTTCTCCCTGTTTCCTTCTCTTCTCTTTTATGTCTCGGCATTTTCTTCTGGACTTTCAAGATAGAGCCCCATGAAGGCAAAAGCCGTGATGGTATATCAGCACCAGTTAGTACTTTTCAACACAAGAGGGGCTCAGAGGGCATTTATGAATCTATTTAGATAAGTCAGATTTTGAAGATTTAGTCAAGACTTGTGTTAGATGGTAAGTTGGGTTCTCCTACCACACAGTGACAGAACATTAGACAGGCTCACAGGTGGTGGCAGGTGTGTCTCACAGGAGGAGCACACACCACACTTCCCTGGGCTAAGAGGCTCCTGGGGGACAATCCGTGTATTTCAGACCCTGGAATTACTAGTGGGACCTCAGTTTTCTATTGTGATACAACTATGTGAATTCTATCACTGAGGAGGTTGCAGGGGAAGGAGGTCATAAATACATATACACACAGGCCTACATGTGCTTATGCCCAGAGTAATAAAGACTAATATGTATTGAGCACTTACTATATGCCAAGCACTTACTTATACTAGAAGTATTTATTATTATTATTATCATGAACAGGTCCAAATCACAGACAAGGAAACTGAGGCACAGGAGGCTAGGCAATTTGCCCACACATACAGCTAGGAGGTGGTGGAGAGGGGTTTCTCCTAAGCTCTGCACTGTGTGGATACAGATTCCTCACCAGCTGTGCTGTGTGTCAGAGCTGGATTCACCTCCTGTTTTCCTATCATCCAGAACAAGACTCGAGTTAGGGAACACCTGACCACAGATGACAGCACTCACCCCGACAGCATCTCACATGCACTGAAGAAGCAGACTGAGTGCTTGGGTCTCAGCCACAAGACCAAACAAGCAAGCATGAGCAACCAGCCTGCAAAAGAATAAAAATTCCAAACTCCTACTGCTGATAAAACATCTTAAAAGATACCAACAGCATCTTCTTGGATAGGAGGTACATGTGCTATGGTCCCCTTGCTTCCAATGCAGAGGTATTGAAAAGCTTTTAACTTGGAAGGAGACTGATGATTTCCTGAAGTGATTTCAGAGGGGTTGAGTGCTCCTTTGTACCCTAAAGGGACCCCTCCTGCCCACCTGCTGCGGAGGTTTTGCTGGGGACAGAGTCTGGACCCACTGGATACTGGGGGAAGATGGAGACCCAGGGAAAAGAAGGACAGCCAGAAAGAGGTCTCAGGCTGGAGCTAGCCTTTCCAGGGCGGCGGGGGTGGGGGGGGACACATATTCTCTATACTCTTCTGGGAGCCTCTGGAATGTCCCTTGAAGACACAGAGCAATAAAAGTCATACACACTGATGAAGAAAAGCCGCCACCCTCCACTCAGGGGAATCCCGTTCCTTTACATTTTCTCCTTGGCATCTCTCTAACCCCATTCCACTCTTCTCTTTTCGCAACTCCAATTCTTGAACTACACTCTCTTAATTTGCAGTCCCTGAGCTCTTGGGTATCTCTTTAAAGCCTTTTTTTTTTTTTTTTTTTTTTTTTTGGCTTTTGCCACTTCTGTGACCTTGAGCTGTGTAACAGCAGATCATTTGTCCTGCTCCCATTCCTGCTTCCTAAGCTGTACACCTGCAGAGGACTCTCCCACTCTCTCCCCCTCCAGTATCCACTGCAATGTTTTGCCCTCCACAAGCTTTCAGTTAATGCTCACTGGCTTACTCTGGTTTGATTTCTATTGGTCCAGAAGAGGATTTCCACTGTTAGTCTCCAAGGTAGATGAACTGCCCCAAGAAGGAACCTCAGGGAGGCTGGAAGGAAAATGGGGTATGTCAGAATCCTACCTTCTCGGGTGAACCGGCCTGAATGAATATCTCCCCTTAGCCACACTTGAAACAACCCATCCTGCAGCCAGGTTCAGCCTATGAGGTGATGCCAACCCATCTTGTCCTTTCTCCATAGCCATCACTTTCTGCTTCCCATTCCTGAAAGGTGGAGGTTTAGACAGGTGTTGAGAGTGAGCCACATACCTGGCAGGTAGCAGCAAGGGGTCTGAAATGGCAGATGGTTCCTGGTGAGCTCAACTCCCTGCAAAGGCAAGGCTGTAGTAAAACGTCTTGGTCCCAGGTATTAAGGTCCCCTGGACATGAGCTGGCAACTGAATTCAGGGAGCCAACTCATCTGTGGCAGAATTATTCACCCCCCTACCTTAAGACACACACTGCTTGCTCTGCCTTTTGCTATAAAAACCAAAGTGGTCAGAACAAAACAAGGAAGTCTCTGTCACATCCTGTCTCTGTGAGAGAAATCATGAATTAAATTTCCATGGACAATATATCCCTAAGGTATTAGAAGGAGAGGAAAGGTAGCTGGAAGCTTTGCAGACACTGAATTGCAGAGACTCTGAGCAGGGAGAAAATGCTCCAATTGGCTTCCTAGGATCTTTGGGACCCCAGGGAGACAGAATGGCCATCCCCAGCTAGCCCCTCTCTCCTCAGTGTCACAGTGAAAGATGTGGAGACTAGACTGGACTATGCATGAAGGATTGGTGCCCAACTCCTAACCAGCTATGCCCTTCTCAGCATGGTAAGGGAAGTAAGGAAGATCGCCTTGGAGTATTGCCATAAGTAAAACCTGCAAGAGCTAGTCACATACAACTTGGAAATAGGGTGGGGGCACTGTAGTGGGATTTCTCTAATGGAATGGAGCTCAGCAAAGAAGCAAGCACTACCTCTCACCACCACAGTGCCACAGGCCACAGTGCAGCCACCTGGCTGAACCCCAGACTTATATCTCTCCTAGCGGACAGGTCGGAGCTGCGGCACAGTGTAGTTCATTCACATGCAGGACACCCTCAAAGACTCCCAGAATTGCCTGATTTTTCCAAAAAGAGAATGACGTCTGAATTCCCGGGGGGCTATCATTGGGAAGGGAAGGATTTCTGTCTGCCCTTGGACAGTAGAGAACCTACTTTTTCCAACCCTCTCCATCGTGTCATTTACAGCAACTCTCCTTGGCTTACACTAGCCCTCTCAAGGGGGTTGTCTAAAGGAGCTTGGGAGTGGGGCAGTGAGAGAACCCCCTCTGCAGCATGAGGATCATCCTCAAACACAGCATGGGGCCCAGAGGAGAGGGAGCAAAAAGTCATGCTTAACTAATAAGTGGATGAGTTGCTGTGGTCATCAAGACAGTGTGGTACTGGCACAAAAACAGACACATAGATCAATGGAACAGAATAGAGAACCCAGAAGTGGACCCTCAACTTTATGGTCAAATAATATTCGATAAAGGAGGAAAGACTATCCATTGGAAGAAAGACAGTCTCTTCAATAAATGGTGCTGGGAAAATTGGACATCCACATGCAGAAGAATGAAACTAGACCACTCTCTTACACCATACACAAAGATAAACTCAAAATGGATGAGAGATCTAAATGTGAGACAAGATTCCATCAAAATCCTAGAGGCAACACCCTTTTTGAATTTGGCCACAGTAACTTCTTGCAAGATACATCCACGAAGGCAAAAGAAACAAAAGCAAAAATGAACTATTGGGACTTCATCAAGAGCAAAAGCTTCTGCAAAAGAAACAGTCAACAAAACTAAAAGACAACCAACAGAATCGGAGAAGATATTTGCAAATGACATATCATCAAGTTCCAGGCTCTGAGAAGACAGTCCAGCCTCTCTTGCCTGATGACAAGAAACTGGCAGCAAAGGACTCCAGAGCAGGAAGACCACCTGGCTCTGCATTTTCTCTCCTTCTCCCTGTTTCCTTCTCTTCTCTTTTATGTCTCGGCATTTTCTTCTGGACTTTCAAGATAGAGCCCCATGAAGGCAAAAGCCGTGATGGTATATCAGCACCAGTTAGTACTTTTCAACACAAGAGGGGCTCAGAGGGCATTTATGAATCTATTTAGATAAGTCAGATTTTGAAGATTTAGTCAAGACTTGTGTTAGATGGTAAGTTGGGTTCTCCTACCACACAGTGACAGAACATTAGACAGGCTCACAGGTGGTGGCAGGTGTGTCTCACAGGAGGAGCACACACCACACTTCCCTGGGCTAAGAGGCTCCTGGGGGACAATCCGTGTATTTCAGACCCTGGAATTACTAGTGGGACCTC
Source organism: Vulpes lagopus (assembly GCF_018345385.1). Lineage (NCBI taxonomy): Eukaryota > Metazoa > Chordata > Mammalia > Carnivora > Canidae > Vulpes > Vulpes lagopus. Next base: position 131,083,400 of record NC_054830.1, read on the forward strand.
AGTTTTCTATTGTGATACAACTATGTGAATTCTATCACTGAGGAGGTTGCAGGGGAAGGAGGTCATAAATACATATACACACAGGCCTACATGTGCTTATGCCCAGAGTAATAAAGACTAATATGTATTGAGCACTTACTATATGCCAAGCACTTACTTATACTAGAAGTATTTATTATTATTATTATCATGAACAGGTCCAAATCACAGACAAGGAAACTGAGGCACAGGAGGCTAGGCAATTTGCCCACACATACAGCTAGGAGGTGGTGGAGAGGGGTTTCTCCTAAGCTCTGCACTGTGTGGATACAGATTCCTCACCAGCTGTGCTGTGTGTCAGAGCTGGATTCACCTCCTGTTTTCCTATCATCCAGAACAAGACTCGAGTTAGGGAACACCTGACCACAGATGACAGCACTCACCCCCGACAGCATCTCACATGCACTGAAGAAGCAGACTGAGTGCTTGGGTCTCAGCCACAAGACCAAACAAGCAAGCATGAGCAACCAGCCTGCAAAAGAATAAAAATTCCAAACTCCTACTGCTGATAAAACATCTTAAAAGATACCAACAGCATCTTCTTGGATAGGAGGTACATGTGCTATGGTCCCCTTGCTTCCAATGCAGAGGTATTGAAAAGCTTTTAACTTGGAAGGAGACTGATGATTTCCTGAAGTGATTTCAGAGGGGTTGAGTGCTCCTTTGTACCCTAAAGGGACCCCTCCTGCCCACCTGCTGCGGAGGTTTTGCTGGGGACAGAGTCTGGACCCACTGGATACTGGGGGAAGATGGAGACCCAGGGAAAAGAAGGACAGCCAGAAAGAGGTCTCAGGCTGGAGCTAGCCTTTCCAGGGCGGCGGGGGGGGGGGGGGGACACATATTCTCTATACTCTTCTGGGAGCCTCTGGAATGTCCCTTGAAGACACAGAGCAATAAAAGTCATACACACTGATGAAGAAAAGCCGCCACCCTCCACTCAGGGGAATCCCGTTCCTTTACATTTTCTCCTTGGCATCTCTCTAACCCCATTCCACTCTTCTCTTTTCGCAACTCCAATTCTTGAACTACACTCTCTTAATTTGCAGTCCCTGAGCTCTTGGGTATCTCTTTAAAGCCTTTTTTTTTTTTTTTTTTTTTTTTTTTGGCTTTTGCCACTTCTGTGACCTTGAGCTGTGTAACAGCAGATCATTTGTCCTGCTCCCATTCCTGCTTCCTAAGCTGTACACCTGCAGAGGACTCTCCCACTCTCTCCCCCTCCAGTATCCACTGCAATGTTTTGCCCTCCACAAGCTTTCAGTTAATGCTCACTGGCTTACTCTGGTTTGATTTCTATTGGTCCAGAAGAGGATTTCCACTGTTAGTCTCCAAGGTAGATGAACTGCCCCAAGAAGGAACCTCAGGGAGGCTGGAAGGAAAATGGGGTATGTCAGAATCCTACCTTCTCGGGTGAACCGGCCTGAATGAATATCTCCCCTTAGCCACACTTGAAACAACCCATCCTGCAGCCAGGTTCAGCCTATGAGGTGATGCCAACCCATCTTGTCCTTTCTCCATAGCCATCACTTTCTGCTTCCCATTCCTGAAAGGTGGAGGTTTAGACAGGTGTTGAGAGTGAGCCACATACCTGGCAGGTAGCAGCAAGGGGTCTGAAATGGCAGATGGTTCCTGGTGAGCTCAACTCCCTGCAAAGGCAAGGCTGTAGTAAAACGTCTTGGTCCCAGGTATTAAGGTCCCCTGGACATGAGCTGGCAACTGAATTCAGGGAGCCAACTCATCTGTGGCAGAATTATTCACCCCCCTACCTTAAGACACACACTGCTTGCTCTGCCTTTTGCTATAAAAACCAAAGTGGTCAGAACAAAACAAGGAAGTCTCTGTCACATCCTGTCTCTGTGAGAGAAATCATGAATTAAATTTCCATGGACAATATATCCCTAAGGTATTAGAAGGAGAGGAAAGGTAGCTGGAAGCTTTGCAGACACTGAATTGCAGAGACTCTGAGCAGGGAGAAAATGCTCCAATTGGCTTCCTAGGATCTTTGGGACCCCAGGGAGACAGAATGGCCATCCCCAGCTAGCCCCTCTCTCCTCAGTGTCACAGTGAAAGATGTGGAGACTAGACTGGACTATGCATGAAGGATTGGTGCCCAACTCCTAACCAGCTATGCCCTTCTCAGCATGGTAAGGGAAGTAAGGAAGATCGCCTTGGAGTATTGCCATAAGTAAAACCTGCAAGAGCTAGTCACATACAACTTGGAAATAGGGTGGGGGCACTGTAGTGGGATTTCTCTAATGGAATGGAGCTCAGCAAAGAAGCAAGCACTACCTCTCACCACCACAGTGCCACAGGCCACAGTGCAGCCACCTGGCTGAACCCCAGACTTATATCTCTCCTAGCGGACAGGTCGGAGCTGCGGCACAGTGTAGTTCATTCACATGCAGGACACCCTCAAAGACTCCCAGAATTGCCTGATTTTTCCAAAAAGAGAATGACGTCTGAATTCCCGGGGGGCTATCATTGGGAAGGGAAGGATTTCTGTCTGCCCTTGGACAGTAGAGAACCTACTTTTTCCAACCCTCTCCATCGTGTCATTTACAGCAACTCTCCTTGGCTTACACTAGCCCTCTCAAGGGGGTTGTCTAAAGGAGCTTGGGAGTGGGGCAGTGAGAGAACCCCCTCTGCAGCATGAGGATCATCCTCAAACACAGCATGGGGCCCAGAGGAGAGGGAGCAAAAAGTCATGCTTAACTAATAAGTGGATGAGTTGCTGTGGTCATCAAGACAGTGTGGTACTGGCACAAAAACAGACACATAGATCAATGGAACAGAATAGAGAACCCAGAAGTGGACCCTCAACTTTATGGTCAAATAATATTCGATAAAGGAGGAAAGACTATCCATTGGAAGAAAGACAGTCTCTTCAATAAATGGTGCTGGGAAAATTGGACATCCACATGCAGAAGAATGAAACTAGACCACTCTCTTACACCATACACAAAGATAAACTCAAAATGGATGAGAGATCTAAATGTGAGACAAGATTCCATCAAAATCCTAGAGGCAACACCCTTTTTGAATTTGGCCACAGTAACTTCTTGCAAGATACATCCACGAAGGCAAAAGAAACAAAAGCAAAAATGAACTATTGGGACTTCATCAAGATAAGAAGCTTTTGCACAGCAAAGGATACAGTCAACAAAACTAAAAGACAACCTACGGAATGGGAGAAGATATTTGCAAATGACGTATCAGATAAAGGGCTAGTTTCCAAAATCTATAAAGAACTTATTAAACTCAACACCAAAGAAACAAAGAATCCAATCATGAAATGGGCAAAAGACATGAAGAGAAATCTCACAGAGGAAGACATAGACATGGCCAACATGCACATGAGAAAATGTTCTGCATCACTTGCCATCAGGGAAATACAAATCAAAACCACAATGACATACCAACTCACACCAGTGAGGATGGGGGAAATTAACAAGGCAGGAAACCACAAATGTTGGAGAGGATGTGGAGAAAGGGGAACCCTCTTACACTGTTGGTGGGAATGTGAACTGGTGCAGCCACTCTGGAAAACTGTGTGGAGGTTCCTCAAAGAGTGAAAAATAGACCTGCCCTACGACCCAGCAATTGCACTGCTGGGGATTTACCCCAAAGATTCAGATGCAATGAAACATCGGGACACCTGCACCCCGATGTTTCTATCAGCAATGGCCACAATAGCCAAACTGTGGAAGGAGCCTCGGTGTCCATCGAAAGATGAATGGATAAAGAAGATGTGGTTTATGTATACAATGGAATATTACTCAGCAATTAGAAACGACAAATATGGGGATCCCTGGGTGGCGCAGCGGTTTGGCGCCTGCCTTTGGCCCAGGGCGCGATCCTGGAGACCCGGGATCGAATCCCACATCGGGCTCCCGGTGCATGGAGCCTGCTTCTCCCTCTGCCTGTGTCTCTGCCTCTCTCTCTCTCTCTCTCTCTGTGACTATCATAAATAAATAAAAATTAAAAAAAAAAATTTAAAAAAAAAAAAAAAAAAAAAAAAGAAACGACAAATACCCACCATTTGCTTCAACGTGGATGGAACTGGAGGGTATTATGCTGAGTGAAGTAAGTCATCGGAGAAGGACAAACAGTGTGTGTTCTCATTCATTTGGGGAATATAAATAATAGTGAAAGGGAATATAAGGGAAGGGAGAAGAAATGTGTGGGAAATATCAGAAAGGGAGACAGAACATAAAGACTCCTGACTCTGGGAAATGAACTAGGGGTGGTGGAAGGGGAGGAGGGTGGGGGATGGGGGTGAATGGGTGACGGGCACTGAGGGGGACACTTGACTGGATGAGCACTGGGTATTATTCTGTATGTTGGTAAATTGAACACCAATAAAAATTAACTTATTAAAAAAATAAGTGGACGAGTTAATCCTTCCCTGCCCAGGAAAGATGGCAGAAGAAATGTTAGTAAGAGGGGCTTAGCATGAACTTGTGAGTACAGAGGCAGGCTTGGGAAGGCTGGGGAGTCATCTCCTCTCCTGAGTTTGAAAAAACCTGTTTTCCCTAATTTTCATGGAGAAATGTGTGTCATCCCTATCTCCACCTCTCTTCTCAGTGCTTGTCTCTCTATTCCCACTCCTGATCTTCACCAGGCAGCACCTGCAGCCATCATGCTCTTTCATATGGCATTCTACCCATCTCTTCTTTCTGCTAATCCATACTCTTTTCCCAAGATCCTTCTCTAAACTGCTTCTTCCAGTGTCTGCATGGGTGAACTCCACCTTTCTTTGTGTACACATCTCTTCTTTCTCATTCTTCAAGTTGCCCCTAGAGTTTGAACTTGTGTACCTAATAGGGGCATACTTGGCAAATGTCTTTGTGTGGTGGTATTTTCATCTACAATTTTGGAATTTAGGGATCAAGTTTCCTTAGCCTTTGGCATTTCTCATACACCAGCAAATTACTGCTTACAAAGGAGACTAGTCAGTTACATGGATTGACATACAAAAGAGGAGACAGTTATCACAGAGATGCACTTTGCTCTGTAGTGTTCATGGTCAGAAAGAACAGATTTTCTAATTTCTCATCACCCACTCTCCCCATCCCTCTCAGCCCAAAGCATGGTCCTCTGAGCTTCCTCATTACATAACTTCCTTTGTTGTTCTCCAACAAGCTCAGACTGAAACTCCTGTGCCCGTTAACTGGCACACACCCACCATTGTACTTTTGTCCCACTAACAGTAAATATTGCATACACACGCATTGAGAAAGTGAAGGAAGTACACTGTCTGCCCTCAGAGCTGCAGGTGCACATCTTTAGCTGGGTTCTGGGGTGAGGTGCGGGGCAACAAGGGCTGCACACACTGCCCAACCAGCAAAGTGTCCAAGGTTAATGGGAATTTCTGGGATGATTTGGAGTGTGCTGCCCAAAGGCATCAGCATTGAACACTCCCACCTCAGAAGACTTCCTTTGTGGTAGAGCTAGCCAGCACCCTATCATAATATGCAGAACGGTGTAGAATGAGACTTGATTGTAAAGAAGCCCCCAGCTGAATGTAGGCCCTGTGAGAACAGTGTTCACATGAGTTCTTTCTATTTGGAGGAGGGAAGTGGATGAACTCTGGTTAGTATACCTTGATTATGCTTTTTGAGAGGGCCAGCTCAAGCTTACAGTTGGACAGAGATTGAATTATATAAAGAGATTGTAATGAAAAAAAAAAAAAAGATTAGGCTGTTCTTTTTTTTTTTTTTTTTTTTTTTTTTTTTTTAAAGATTAGGCTGTTCTTAAAGATGGTGCTTCACACCATGGGCACCAAACCTGTGCTTCCTACCCCAGCTCCAAATGGGCTTCATTATGTCATCTACACCATTGCTGAGCCATTCTCGTATTCCTAGAATAAATTCTACTTAGTCATAGTGCAGTACTTTTACAATATTCTCTATTTGCATACTAATATTTAAGATCATCTTTTCTTTTATATTCATCAGTGAGGTAGGATATAATTTCCTTTCATTTGTCTTTCTCACCACTCCCCACCCCCAGCGTTTTTCTCATTCAGTTTGGAATAAAGATTGTGTGACTGGGGCACCTGGCTGGCTCAAATGGTGGAGGATCCAACTCTTGACTTCAGTGCCATGTGTTTGAGCCCTATGTCAGGTGTGGACGTTACTTAAAAATAAAATCCTAAAAAAAGGAAAAGGAATGTGTAGCTGTCTTAGAACAAGTAAGGAAACTTTCCATCTTCTCTGCTAAGAATTTTTTTTTATGTGCCACAGAACTGTTGTTTAGAATTAACTCAGAGCCATCTGGACATGGGCTTTGGGGACAATAGATGTGTAACTATTGTAAAACTATATACTGATAGTGTCTATTCAGATACAGAATACAAAAACAAATCATATTGGATCTTTTATATTCTCCTGGAAAATTATTCATTTTGCCAGTGTTTTCACATTTATTGGTTTAAACTATGTGTGGTAATCTCATGATGAGTAAACCTCTATACCTATTGTTTCTGATGTTAATGTGTTCCTTTTTAAATTCCTTCTTTCTTTTGAAGTTCTGCTTAAAAGTTTGCTTTATTCACTTTTTGAATAAAAAGCTATTGTTTTCATTGAGCCTATTTCATTATTTCTCTGATAGCTATTTTCATCTTAGATTTTTTCTTTTCTTTCTTTTGGAGGAAGTAATTTTATTATCCTTATTCTGACATTTTGGTTGATATGACCATGATCTCATTTATTTTGTATCAGAGCTTTCTAATAAGCACACATAAGACAAGTCATTATTCTCTGTGTATCTCTTAGACCACATCCCATATATAGTTTACTCATTGTTGTTTATTATCAAGTAGCCTGTAATTTTAGTTTTGTTTTCCTCTTTTTAAAAAAGAGGAAAATAAAAAAAGGATTTTATTTATTTATTTGAGAGAGAGCAGGAGGAGGGAGAGAAACAAGCAGACTCCTTTCTGAGTGGGGAGCCTGACATAGGGCTTGACCTCAGGACCCTATGATCATGACCTGAGCTGAAACTAAGAGTCGGAGGCTTAATTGACTGAGCCACCCAGGCACCCCTCTTTTCCTCTTTAATGCAAGAATTACTTAGAAGAATACTTTTTGAATGTCCACTACTTTTTTTTTTAAATAAACTTTCTCTGTGATCTTGTTTTAGATATTACTCTAAATAAGTTACTATATACAATGTATGTAGAATAATGTCTGGCACATAATAAGTGTTTGCTCTTTTTTTTTTTAAAAAGATTTTACTTATTTATTCATGAGAGACACACAGAGAGAGGCAGAGACACAGGCAGAGGGAGAAACAGACTCCCTGTGGGAAGCCTGATATGGGATTTGATCCCAGGACCCTGAGACCAGGGCCTGAGCTGAAGGCAGACACTCAACCACTAAGCCACCCAGGCATCCCAGTGTTTGTTCTTTTCATCATTATTATGATCTATTATAAGAAACATGGGATTTTTTTCTTCCAGAAAATAAAGCCTATCTTTTAATAGGGTGCCTTAATTTGTCACATTTGTTGTGGTTACTGATTTTCTTGGACTTATTCTACCTTATTTTATGTTCCTATGAAACATGCTTTTTTTTGTGTACTCTTTCCTGACTAGATGGGTCATGGAGTTCTTTCTTCCTGCCCCTTCTAGTGGTTTGAAAGTTCTATAATCTATTTTTATCTATACTTATCCTTAATAATTTATACATTTATATATTTTTTCTCAATGTCTAGAAGTATGGTAACTTCTGAATGAGACAAAATATTGAGCTTGCCTTTCTTTCTCTTCTTTTATTTTCTGCTTTTCTTCCTCCAAACTTCTAGGTTTGTGGAAACCATCTGAAAATTTCATTTCAGGTGCTCTTACGTATAATTTACCTTCTACTTTAGGAACTACTTTCTAAAAATTCCATTAAAAATCACAGCCACATTAACAGCAGTTATGGTAACAATCACCACTTTGGGAAATGTTGTTGTTCGTCTTGGTTTCCTGTTACATGACTTGTCCATCTTTCCTTGGGTTTATTTTGTTTCCAAAAATCTGTCATTATTTTATTTCTTTTTTTAAAATTTTATTTATTTATGTATTTATTTATGTATTTATGTATTTATTTATTTATTTATTTATTTATTTATTTATTTATGATAGTCACAGAGAGAGAGAGAGGCAGAGACACAGGCAGAGGGAGAAGCCGGCTCCATGCACCGGGAGCCCGATGTGGGATTTGATCCCAGGTCTCCAGGATCGCGCCCAGGGATCCCCCATTATTTTATTTCTATAAATTTCTTTTGGAAATATAATTTCTCCGATTCTCTTCATTTCTGAAGATTTTCTTTCACTCTCTTAATTGGAAGATGATTGTTTAAAAATGTAGATGTGACCATGGGAGGAAAGAGATCATAACAGAGTCAAGTGGGAAGAGGAGTGGGAAGGTACAGGGTAGGATAAAGGAGATGATCCTCATCCCTCAGAGCAGAGAGTCAACAGACAGGGAGTGGTTATGTAAACACATACTTGAGACATGTGAGAGAGGTAAGTGAAATGGAGTCACTTAGGTTAAGGAGTTTTTTAAAAGACCTGAGAGGCCACTAGAGGTCACCAAGGAGCTGGGCTTTATGCACATTCTTACCAGATGAAACCATAAACTTTGAAATGAGCTAAACTGTAAATATTCCAAGGACTCTGCCCAAACACCTGCAACTTGCTACAGTAAGAGACTTTGCTTAGTGATAGCCTTACCAACCAATTATATACAACCAAAATGAGTTTTCTGCTGCCAACAGAAACCAAGAGTCTTTGGAAACAACCCATACAAACATTTCACTTTGTCTTTTGAAAATCGCTGACTTTTGTTCATTAGGGGGGCACAATTTGTATTGCTTCCCAAATCTGTGCTTCCCAAAATGTAATTCTGAGACCTCAAATAAATGCTTTTGTTTTATTTCAGCTCTTCCTTTTTTCTCATTCAACACACATAAGGAAGTAACTACAGAAAAATCAAAATTAAAAGCCACAAAGTTCTCCCTCTGGGCGAAAAGAATGAGATGGGTAGAAGAGAGAAGGAGAGAAAGAGGTTAGGGGACTGTTGCTTTTTATCACAGTGCTTTTTCCCAGTTTCATTCTTCAGAAATGAGCCTGCCTTACTTTCATTAGAATAAGTTTTTTAAAATACAAAGAAAAATACAAAAGAGCTTCCTGCTTCCAACCAGATCTGGGATGTGAAGTTAGATTTTGTGTGTAAGTGACTTAGCTAGTGACCCCAGCTGCATAACTTTGAAGGCTTTGTCTTCATTCCTGATTTACTGATTGGGAATATATTGGTGAGTCTGACTTCTGATCCAGTGCTCTGAAAAATAGGTCTATTAAAGTCAGTAAGAGAACATTTTTTTTATGCATAAGATTCTGAGTGTATTCTAGAAGCTGAATTAGAATCTGGGTTAGAGTCCCAGACTTCTCTGTTCAGAAGACATAAAGCCTGTGTTAAAGGCAAGCTTCTTTGTTTGCTAGATACCATTAAGAATATGGCAGCTTTTCAGTCAACTGAAATTCCTCCTTCCCAAACCCTCACTAACTATATGCTTCATCAGTATGGCAATTCATTCTATTTACTTCCTTTTCTGTTGGCAGTACTTTACTAAGGGTAATTTGCCATTTCAATGGCTCCTTTGGGAAACTTAGTATCTCCCCAAACTGTCTCATCTAAGATGTATCCTCTCTCTCTCTCTCTCTCTCTCTCTCTCTCTCTCTAAAAGATTTATTTATTTATTCATGAGGGACACAGAGAGAGAGAGAGAGAGTGGCAGAGGGAGAAGCAGGCTCCTCGAAGGGAGCCTGATGTGGGACCTGATCCCGGATCTCGGGATCACCACCCGAGCCGAGGGCAGGCACCCAACCGCTGAGCCAGCCAGGCGTCTCAAGATGTATCCTCTCTCATCCCTTCATGCCTTCATCCTTTTATCACCTCCAATCTTCTCTTCAGCTCCCTTAGATCTTTTGATATGTCACCCTTCATACCGCTAACTCCTGCATCCCTCTGCTCACAGACCTTCCCTTCACATTCTAGCCCCTCAACTCCTTGTAATCACTCAAACTCTATGCTCCCCCATCAGGGGTCTCAAAGACCCAGGGATCCCAAAAGTAATCACTTATTGCTGAAAAGGAAAAAAACTAATTGAAGGTAGACTGGCTATTTTACCCACTCATATGGGATTTGGATACACCCAAATGTCTAGTGTCTCCTCAGTCCCTTAGTCCAGATTAGCTCCACAGCTTCTGTAAGATTACATATTGGGGCAATGACAATCTTAAAAATCTCCTCCCACAAATACAGTGAAGAGTTTTAGCCCCCATATTGAGCCTGTAACTGTCACTTCCTCCATCTATCAGAAACACAATTTAGATAAAAATATAAAGAAGGGAAGGGGCAAGGACAAACACTTATACACAGTAGGGAGTTTTGTATTCTGTATTTATGCCTGACTCCTGGTTAAAATTTTAGAATTAAAACCACAGAATCTCTACTTATGTCTATCTGTATGTATATGTGATATTTTCCCACCTCCAGATGGTGTTACCAAATTAATTTATAAAATTCCTTAAAGAAACTCTATCTTCATTGGTTTAGATAAAAGTAAGTGCTTATATAAATTAAATATTCCTAAAATTCCTGGGAATATAGAACTATTTTTCAAATTCACTTGATTTGAGTAAATCTTTGATAAAGATTATTTTGATATTGTAGGTTTCATTAGAAAACAACCATGTCTTCCTAATTGTTAGCATTACATAAAATACAGGCATACATTCTTATTTTACTTGTACTTACTAAGCAGATAAGCAAATATTGTATCTGTTAAGTGTATAAGACTATAAAATTATAAATTTGACTTTAATTAAATAAAGTCATTCTATCAAACCTTATTTCAACAAAAACTTATGTCTACTTAAAAGTAGTTTCCAAAATCATTTTGTATCATTATTGAGATATAATTGACATACGGTGTTATATTAGTTTCAGGTGTACAATATAGTGACTTGACAATTTTATACGCTGAATTTAGTGTAATAACTTCTAGGTCTATCCATGTTGTCACAAGTGGCAAGACTGTATTTTTTATGGCTGAGTAATATTCCTGTATGTGTGTATATGCCCACGTGTGTGTGTTACACCTTCTTTATTCATCTATTGATGGACATTTAGGTTGCCTCCATATCTTGGCTACTGTAAATAATGCTGTGATGAACATAGGGGTGCATAAATATTTTTGATTTAGTGTTTTCATTTTCTTTAGGTAAATACCCAGTAGTAAAATTATTGGATCATATGTAGTTCTATTTTTAATTTGGAGGGGGAATTTCTATACTCTTCTCCACAGTGACTGTGCCAATTTACATTCCCATCAATGCATGAGTGTTTCCTTTTCTCCACATCCTCACCAACACTTGCTATTTCTTGGCTTTTTGATACTAATCATTCTGACTTGTGTAAGGTAATATTTCATTGTGATTATGATTTGTGTTTCCCCAGTGATGAGTGATATCGAGTGTTTTCATGTGTCTGTTGACCATCTGTACTTCCTCTTTGGAAAGATATCTACTCAGGTCCTCTGCCCATTTTAAAATCAGGTTATTTATGTATTTATTTTTTGGTGTGGAGTTGTATAATTCTTTATATATTTGGGGTATTACCCCTCATCAGATATATGATTTGCAAATATTTTCTCCCATTTAAGAGGTTACTTTTTTGTTTTGCCAATGGTTTCCTTCACTGTACAAAAGCTTTTTATTTTGGTGTAGTCCAATAGTCTGTTTTTGCTTTTGTTTTGTTGCTTGAAGAAACATATCTAGAAAAGTATTGCTAAGGTTTATGTCCAAGAAATTATGTCTTGTTTTAGGAGTTTTTATGGCTTCAGGTCTCATATTTAGGTCTTTAATCCATTTTTTAGTTTATTTTTGTGTATCATGTAAGAAAGTGACCCAGTTTTTAAAAAAAGAAAAGTGGCCTAGTTTTATCCTTTTCTATGTAGTTGTCCAGTTTTAGCAACACCATTTATTGAAGAGACTGTTGTATATTCTTGCGTCCTTTCTTATAGATTAACAAAGGAACAAAGGAACAAAAATTCTTGCCTCCTTGGCTATAGATTAGTTGGCCATATAAGCATGGGTTTACTTTTGGGATCTCAATTCTGTTCTATGATCTATGTTCTATTTTATGTAATGTTTTGACTACTATAGCTTTGTAGTATATCTTGAAATCTGGGATTGTAGTAATCTATAGTCTTGTTCTTCTTTCTCAAGATTTCTTAGGCTATGTCTCAATAAGCATGTAGGCACTGAAATTTAAAATACAGTACCACTTACAACTGCTCAAGAAAAGAGAAATACCGTGATATAAATCTCCCAAAATATGTACAGGACTTATCTTCTATATACAATGGACATAACTGAATTGTTTTTGTATTCTTGGAATATCAATACTATAGTGATGCATAACATTTTGGTGTTTGCAAGTTGTCAGGAATGTGAGGGTCAGGGAGGGAGGTGGTCACTTTTTTTATCATTAGTTTGGATACCATTAGTTTATTATAAAAGAGAGACATGAAAATTATTTACATGATGCAAGATTTCACAACTTCACTGGAATGGGCAGCTTCACTTCATGCCGTTTTAAGAATGATTTCAGTCCACATACTTTCCGAGAATGTCACCATCTCTAAATAAGAAATAATCTTTGTCATCTAGGACTACTTTGGTGCCTCCATATTCTGGGAGAAGAACTTTATCTCCAACTTTCACACTAACTGGTTGAATCTCTCCACCCTTTCCTTTGGAACCCGATCCAACAGCCACTACTGTTGCTTGCAACACCTTCCCTTGAGATTTTTCTGGTAGCATGATACCTCCTTTGGTTACAGTTTCAGCTGCACTCCTTTCGACTAAAACCCAGTCAAAGAGGGGAAGAAACTTCCTAAACGCCTGCCCTGCCGTGCCTCCGGCCGCGGCTGTCCCACCCGCTCTGGAGCCGCCGCTGCCGCCAGGAGACCCGCAGTCCCTTTTTTTGGTTTTCAGTTCAGACACCTCACAGCCCCAGGCAGGGATAGAATAGGGTAGCCTGCATTTTCCTTCCAGCCTCTGATGCTCAGGTGTCAGCCAAGTATAGCAGAACCGGAAGGGAAGGGGAAAGGGGATTGGGCCTGTGACAGCAGGAGCAGCGAGGCTTAGCTCTTCAGCTTCAAGTGCAGGGGAGAGATGACCCAGAAATGCCCAGGATGGATGCTAGCAGAAGGTCATTGGCCATCCTGCACGATGGAGACCCCTCTGCTTCTCTCATCGTTGTCAGAGCGCTGAACCAGGGGATTCAGGACAGCTTAAACCTGTGAACTTTGAACACAATAAGTTTATTTAAACCTAGCTGTAGAATCTGAGACCATAGCCATTAGCCTCATCTAGAAGTTGGCAATTATAATAGTCCCTGCCTCAGAGTTAATGTGAGGATTAAGTAACAAATATAGCTGATCTTGAATATTTCCACATATTATAATCCTTTGTCTGCTACCCTGGGGAACTACCGATGTTTGTATGCACATAATGGCATCATCTGTACCCTGAGAAAATGACTTATTCCCAGAAACTAGCCCACAGCTTATCATGCCATAGCTCTCAGGATATTCCTAAAAGTTCCTTAATGCCTACAGTTTCAGCTGTACTACATAGCTTCTCAGACTTTGCTGTTCATGCAAATCATGTGGGTATTTTGTTAAAATGTCCTCACTATTCAAAGTATGGTCCATGGACCAGGAGTACTGGCATCACATGGGAATTTGTTAGAAATGTAGAATCTCAGGATCCAGCTTGACCTGTTGAAGCAGAATCCGTCTCTACCTAGCTCCACAGGTGATTTGTATGCATGTTAAAGCCTGAGAAGCCCTGGCTCAGAGAGGACTGCTAGGAAACATGCTCTGGTCAGGGTTTTAGAGGCTACAGCTATGAAAGGGCAACAAGAGGAATCCTTATTAATGATAGAACTGTTCTGTGTTTTGTCTGTATCAATATTAACAATCCAGTTATGATATTGTACTATAGATTTGCAAGATGTTACCATTGGGTTAAGCACATAAAGTGTATATGAGATATTGCTGTATTATTTTTATAACTATACATGAATCCACAATTACCTCAAAATAAAGATTGTTTAATACAAATTTTAAAAATACATACATGTGTAAACCTCATGTTCCCACCTTTAGTTCTAGCATGACCTTGAATGTCTTCAGAATGCCTGGGGATTACAGAAACATGCTGTTTCAGAAACTGGTATCAGTGCACTTCACAGAAATGGAATGGGAGCTTTGACCTAGGCTGCAAGTTTATTCTCACACTTTTTACAGGATGTTTTGATGGATTGTGCTTGGGGTATGAGAGAAAGAAAGCAGTTCATGTTTGGTACCTGAGCAACTGGTTCAACAGTAGGGCTGTTTCCTGAAGACTAGGGAAAAGCAAAAAGACAAATATCTAATGTGATGTCAGGTGTTGATATGTGTTAAGGAGAAACTAAAGGAGAGTCCCAAGCTGGATTGTGGCAAAGTGGGATTGGGGAGGTGAATTCAGATAAGATGCCCGTAGGGGTAAAGAGGTATTAATGGGTGCTCTATGTAAAAGAGGTTTCTATGAGAAAAAAATTGGAAAACAGTCAAATATCCATTCATCTTTTGATGGACACAATTTTTTAATAAATTTATTTTTTATTGGTGTTCAATTTGCCAACATATAGAATAACACCCAGTGCTCATCCCATCAAGTGCCCCCCTCAGTGCCCGTCACCCAGTCACCCCCACCCCCGCCCTCCTCCCCTTCCACCACCCCTAGTTAGTTTCCCAGAGTTAGGAGTCTCTCATGTTCTATCTCCCTTTCTGATATTTCCCACTCATTTTTTCTCCTTTCCCCTTTATTCCCTTTCTCTATTTTTTATATTCCCCAAATGAATGAGACCATAAAATGTTTGTCCTTCTCTGATTGACTTATTTCACTCAGCATAATACCCTCCAGTTCCATCCACGTTGAAGCAAATGGTGGGTATTTGTCACTTCTAATGGCTGAGTAATATTCCATTGTATACATAAACCACATCTTCTTTATCCATTCATCTTTCGATGGACACCGAGGCTCCTTCCACAGTTTGGCTGTTGTGGACATTGCTGCTATATACATTGGGGTACAGGTGTCCTGCCATTTCACTGCATTTGTATCTTTGGGGTAAATCCCCAGCAGTGCAATTGCTGGGTCATAGGGCAGATCTATTTTTAACTCTTTGAGGAACCTCCACACAGTTTCCAGAGTGGCTACACCAGTTCACAGTCCCACCATCAGTGCAAGAGAGTTCCCCTTTCTCCACATCCTCTCCAACATTTGTTGTTTCCTGTCTTATTTTTCACCATTCTCACTAGTGTGAGGTTGTATCTCATTGTGGTTTTGATTTGTATTTCCCTGATGGCAAGTGATGCAGAACATTTTCTCATGTGCTTGTTAGCAATAGCCAAACTTTGGAAGGGGCCTCAGTGTCCATCAAAAGATGAATGTATAAAGAAGATGTGGTATATATATACAATGGAATATTACTCAGCCATTAGAAATGACGAATACCCACCATTTGCTTCAATGTGGATGGAACTGGAGGGTATTATGCTGAGTGAAGTAAGTCAATTGGAGAAGGACAAACATTATATGGTTTCATTCATATGGAGAATATAAAAAATAGAAGAGATTAAAGGGGAAAGGAGAGAAAATGAGTGGGAAATACCAGAGAGGGTGATGGAACATGAGAGACTCGTAACTCTGAGAACAAAGGGTAATGGAGGGGGAGGTGGGCAGGGGGATGGGGTGACTGGGTGACAGGCACTGAGGAGGGCACTTGAAGGGATGAGCACTGGGTATTATACTATATGTTGGCAAACTGAACTCCAACAAAAAAATATATACAAAAAAAAAAAGAGGAAACTAATAAAATTAGTTACTGCAGGATTTTCAGATCCATGACTAGACTAATGGCACCATGAATCCAAGAGGGGGCACATAATCTGAATGAAAAGGCCATGCTCCTGTGGTTGTGTGTCCCTTCTGGGAACAGGAAGGCTGCCATAGATTGAAGAATGCTGTTGCTGTGCGGTAGGGAAACTGAAGGAACTCCATTTTTAGAAAGGCTCTCTCTCTCTCTGTCGTTTCTACGCTAGGCCCCACTCGTGTTCTATATTTCACCTTACATCTGAATAAACCAAAGAAACTATGTTCCTACTTCAAAAGCAAAGCAAGAAAGCTAAATCATTTTCTGAGTTTCATGGAGGACCCCAAACACCTGGTAACATCTAAAAACTAGATCCCAAACATGTTCCAGGACATTCAAAGAAATTTCAGCTGGAAATGTCATCAATACCCACTTCCTTCAATGATTTATAAAATAACACCTGTTGTTTACCTGTCACTTGCCCTTGATCAGAACCTACCCTGGATTCCTGAATGAACATGTATCCTGGACCCCTTTCCAATATAAATTCCTAGCCCTAAGCAACAAAGAGACTTACACTCTCTTCCTTTCCAAGTCTCCCAATCACCTGCTATACTGTATCACTTACACGATTTAATAAACCCTACTTTCACTTCTTCCTGGCTCAAGTTTGATTTCTATCCTGAGTGAAGTCAAGGACCCTCTTTGCTGGTCCTGTGTGTCCCCTTTGGGTCCTTGGATCAGATCTGCCTATGTCACTTGTTCTAAGGTCTCTGAATCAGGGCACGGGAACCCCTGTATGATCCTTCATGGCCTTCACCGTCTCTTTGGTCTTTTCCTTTCCTGCACAGATGTGGCACCATCTGCCAGCTGGAATCCTGAAAGTAATAAAGGAAATTTTCAAGTTTTAATGTTTGTGGGCCCTGCCCCTGGGCTCCCAGGGAAGCTATACTTTTACTAAGGTCAGGATGTCTTCACCAAACTTCAAAGTATGAGCTCTTTTCCGCTCTGAGCACACATCCTACATCTCATACATCTCTTCATTAGCCAATAACCTAAAAGAAATGTTCCAAGCTAAAGATAAGAGTAAAAATCTCCCTAAATTCTGTTCCCACACTTCCAAAGCTTGCAACCTTGCACATACTAAAAACAAAAGATAAAGTTTGTAATTGTCTGAAAGGTCCTTCATCATGATGATTTGTAACTCTTGATGTAACAAAAAAAAAACAAAACAAAAAAACCCAACCCCATATATAAACGGGATTAAACATCCCTTCTCTGGAGCATTCTCTGTGAAATTTGTGTATTTCTGGCCACTGTCCTCACTTGAGCTTGTGATCTTATAAAACTCTCTTCCTTTATTTTTAGAAATCTAAATGGAGTGTTCATTTTGCATGGACAAGAGCACTCCTTGCTGTGGATTTGAAAGGGGCTGAGAGCAGAGGCCCAGAGGCCCACCCTGGAGGGTGAAGCTGCAGAGCCTAGGTATCCACCAAATACGTTCATTTCTGTTTTCCTCTTTCCAAAATGTGATTGAGAACATTCTCATTTAACACACCCTCTGATGCTCTTGAACTTAGGAAAAGCCTTCACTTTCATCATCCCCTGCTGAGAATGACCTGAACTGTGTGCTTCCCTTGGCTGCTGAGCAGTGAGGGCAAAGGCTAGTGCCTTCCCCTAACCACACCTTCCCTCTGCTGCTTTTTAACTTTTAATTTTGAAATGTTTGAACATACAAAGTAAAATACAATGAACCCTAGTATTCCTATCCACCACTGGCTTCAAAAATCACCAATTCCTGGTCATCTACTGTCACCTAAATTCCCATCTATTCCTCTCAACTTCCCACATAATTTTGAAGCCAATTGCAGACATAATTTCACCCACAAATATTTAAGTTTTTTTTCTTTTAATTTTTATTTATGATAGTCACAGGGAGAGAGAGAGAGAGGGAGGCAGAGACACAGGCAATGGGAGAAGCAGGCTCCATGCACCGGGAGCCCGACGTGGGATTCGATCCCGGGTCTCCAGGATTGCGCCCTGGGCCAAAGGCAGGCGCTAAACCGCTGCGCCACCCAGGGATCCCCTATTTAAGTTTTTATCTCTAAAAGTATTATCTCTAAAGATATGATATAATGTGATAGTAACCATAAATGTCTCTCTTTTT
The DNA here is from genome assembly GCF_018345385.1 of Vulpes lagopus. Taxonomy (NCBI): domain Eukaryota; kingdom Metazoa; phylum Chordata; class Mammalia; order Carnivora; family Canidae; genus Vulpes; species Vulpes lagopus. The sequence continues at coordinate 131,101,580 of NC_054830.1, forward strand.
TTTTTTAATTAATTTTTATTGGTGTTCAATTTACCAACATACAGAAAAACACCCAGTGCTCATCCCATCAAGTGTCCACCTCAGTGCCCGTCACCCCTTCCCCTCCAACACCCGCCCTCCTCCCCTTCCACCACCCCTAGTTCGTTTCCCCGAGTTAGGAGTCTTTATGTTCTGTCTCCCTTCCTGATATTTCCCAACATTTCTTCTCCCTTCCTTTATATTCCCTTTCACCATTATTCATATTCCTCAAATGAATGAGAACATACACTGTGTGTCCCTCTCCGATTGACTTATTTCACTCAGCATAATACCCTCCAGTTCCATCCACGTTGAAGCAAATGGTGGGTATTTGTCGTTTCTAATTGCTGAGTAATATTCCATTGTATACATAAACCACATCTTCTTTATCCATTCATCTTTCGATGGACACCGAGGCTCCTTCCACAGTTTGGCTATTGTGGCCATTGCTGATAGAAACATCGGGGTGCAGGTGTCCCGATGTTTCATTGCATCTGAATCTTTGGGGTAAATCCCCAACAGTGCAATTGCTGGGTCATAGGGCAGGTCTATTTTTAACTCTTTGAGGAACCTCCACACAGTTTTCCAGAGTGGCTGCACCAGTTCACATTCCCACCAACAGTGTAAGAGGGTTCCCTTTTCTCCACATCCTCTCCAACATTTGTGGTTTCCTGCCTTGTTAATTTTCCCCATTCTCACTGGTGTGAGGTGGTATCTCATTGTGGTTTTGATTTGTATTTCCCTGATGGCAAGTGATGCAGAGCATTTTCTCATGTGCATGTAGGCCATGTCCATGTCTTCCTCTGTGAGATTTCTCTTCATGTCTTTTGCCCATTTCATGATTGGATTGTTTGTTTCTTTGGTGTTGAGTTTAATAAGTTCTTTATAGATTTTGGAAACTAGCCCTTTATCTGATATGTCATTTGCAAATATCTTCTCCCATTCTGTAGGTTGTCTTTTAGTTTTGTTGACTGTATCCTTTGCTGTGCAGAAGCTTCTTATCTTGATGAAGTCCCAATAGTTCATTTTTGCTTTTGTTTCTTTTGCCTTTGTGGATGTATCTTGCAAGAAGTTACTGTGGCCAAGTTCAAAAAGGGTGTTGCCTGTGTTCTCCTCTAGGATTTTGATGGAATCTTGTCTCACATTTAGATCTTTCATCCATTTTGAGTTTATCTGTGTGTATGGTGAAAGAGAGTGGTCCAGTTTCATTCTTCTGCATGTGGATGTCCAATTTTCCCAGCACCATTTATTGAAGAGACTGTCTTTCTTCCAATGGATAGTCTTTCCTCCTTTATCGAATATTAGATGACCATACATTTCAGGGTCCACTTCTGGGTTCTCTATTCTGTTCCATTGATCTATGTGTCTGTTTTTGTGCCAGTACCACACTGTCTTGATGACCACAGCTTTGTAGTACAACCTGAAATCTGGCATTGTGATGCCCCCAGATATGGTTTTCTTTTTTAAAATTCCCCTGGCTATTCGGGGTCTTTTCTGATTCCACACAAATCTTAAAATAATTTGTTCTAACTCTCTGAAGAAAGTCCATGGTATTTTGATAGGGATTGCATTAAACGTATAAATTGCCCTGGGTAACATTGACATTTTTACAATATTAATTCTGCCAATCCATGAGCATGGAATATTTTTCCATCTCTTTGTGTCTTCCTCAATTTCTTTCAGAAGTGTTCTATAGTTTTTAGGGTATAGATCTTTTACCTCTTTGGTTAGGTTTATTCCTAGGTATCTTATGCTTTTGGGTGCAATTGTAAATGGGATTGACTCCTTAATTTCTCTTTCTTCAGTCTCATTGTTAGTGTATAGAAATGCCATTGATTTCTGGGCATTGATTTTGTATCCTGCCACGCTACCAAATTGCTGTATGAGTTCTAGCAATCTTGGGGTGGAGGCTTTTGGGTTTTCTATGTAGAGTATCATGTCATCGGCGAAGAGGGAGAGTTTGACTTCTTCTTTGCCAATTTGAATGCCTTTAATGTCTTTTTGTTGTCTGATTGCTGAGGCGAGGACTTCCAGAACGATGTTGAACAGCAGTGGTGAGAGTGGACATCCCTGTCTTGTTCCTGATCTTAGGGGAAAGGCTCCCAGTGCTTCCCCATTGAGAATGATATTTGCTGTGGGCTTTTCGTAAATGGCTTTTAAGATGTCAAGGAAAGTTCCCTCTATCCCAACACTCTGAAGGGTTTTGATCAGGAATGGATGCTGTATTTTGTCAAATGCTTTCTCTGCATCTAATGAGAGTATCATATGGTTCTTGGTTTTTCTCTTGCTGATATGATGAATCACATTGATGGTTTTACGAGTGTTGAACCAGCCTTGTGTCCCAGGGATAAATCCTACTTGGTCATGGTGAATAATTTTCTTAATGTGTTGTTGGATCCTATTGGCTAGTATCTTGTTGAGAATTTTTGCATCCATGTTCATCAGGGATATTGGTCTGTAATTCTCCTTTTTGGTGGGGTCTTTGTCTGGTTTCGGAATTAAGGTGATGCTGGCCTCATAGAACGAATTTGGAAGTACTCCATCTCTTTCTATCTTTCCAAACAGCTTTAGTAGAATAGGTATGATTTCTTCTTTAAACGTTTGATAGAATTCCCCTGGGAAGCCATCTGGCCCTGGACTCTTGTGTCTTGGGAGGTTTTTGATGACTGCTTCAATTTCCTCCCTGGTTATTGGCCTGTTCAGGTTTTCTATTTCTTCCTGCTCCAGTTTTGGTAGTTTGTGGCTTTCCAGGAATGCGTCCATTTCTTCTAGATTTCCTAATTTATTGGCGTACAGCTGTTCATAATATGTTTTTAAAATCGTTTGTATTTCCTTGGTGTTGGTAGTGATCTCTCCTTTCTCATTCATGATTTTATTAATTTGAGTCTTCTCTCTCTTCTTTTTAATAAGGTTGGCTAATGGTTTATCTATCTTATTAATTCTTTCAAAGAACCAACTCCTGGTTCTGTTGATCTGTTCCACAGTTCTTTTGGTCTCGATATCATTGAGTTCTGCTCGAATTTTAATTAACTCTCTTCTTCTGCTGGGGGTGGGGTCTATTTGTTGCTTTTTCTCTAGTTCCTTTATGTGTAAGGTGAGCTTTTGAATTTGAGATCTTTCCAGTTTTTGAATGGATGCTTGTATTGCGATGTATTTCCCCCTCAGGACTGCTTTTGCTGCATCCCAAAGATTTTGAACGGTTGTATCTTCATTCTCATTAGTTTCCATGAATCTTTTTAATTCTTCCTTAATTTCCTGGTTGACCTTTTCATCTTTTAGCAGGATGGTCCTTAACCTCCATGTGTTTGTGGTCCTTCCATACTTCTTGTTGTGATTAAGTTCTAATTTCAAGGCATTATGGTCTGAGAATATACAAGGGACTATCCCGATCTTTTGGTATCGGTTCAGACCCGATTTGTGACCCAGTATGTGGTCTATTCTGGAGAAAGTTCCATGTGCACTTGAGAAGAATGTGTATTCAGTTGAGTTTGGATGTAAAGTTCTGTAGATATCTGTGAAATCCATCTGGTCCAGTGTATCATTTAAAGCTCTCGTTTCTTTGGAGATGTTGTGCTTAGAAGACCTATCCAGGGTAGAAAGAGCTATATTGAAGTCACCAAGTATAAGTGTATTATTATCAAGGTATTTCTTGAGTTTGGTTATTAATTGGTTTAAATATTTGGCAGCTCCCACATTCGGGGCATATATATTGAGGATTGTTAAGTCCTCTTGTTGGATAGATCCTTTGAGTATGAGATAGTGTCCCTCTTCATCTCTCACTATAGTCTTTGGGGTAAATTTTAATTTATCTGATATAAGGATGGCAACCCCTGCTTTCTTTTGAGGACCATTTGAATGGTAAATGGTTCTCCAACCTTTTATTTTCAGGTTGTAGGTGTCCTTCTGTCTAAAATGAGTCTCTTGTAGACAGCAAATAGATGGGTCCTGCTTTTTTATCCAGTCTGAAACCCTGCGCCTTTTGATGGGGTCATTAAGCCCGTTCACATTCAGAGTTACTATTGATAGATATGAGTTTAGTGTCATCATATCTATTCAGTCCTTGTTTTTGTGGATTGTTCCACTGAACTTCTTCTTAAAGGGGAATTTTAAGAGTCCCCCTTAAAATTTCTTGCAGAGCTGGTTTGGAGGTTACATATTCTTTCAGTTCCTGCCTGTCTTGGAAGCTCTTTATCTCTCCTTCCATTTTGAATGAAAGCCTTGCTGGGTAAAGTATTCTTGGTTGCATGTTCTTTTCATTTAGGACCCTGAATATATCCTGCCAGCCCTTTCTGGCCTGCCAGGTCTCTGTGGAGAGGTCTGCTGTTACCCTAATATTCCTCCCCATAAAAGTCAGGGACTTTTTTTCTCTTGCTGCTTTAAGGATCTTCTCCTTATCTTTGGAATTTGCAAGCTTCACTATTAAATGTCGAGGTGTTGAACGGGTTTTGTTGATTTTAGGGGGGGATCTCTCTATTTCCTGGATCTGAATGCCTGTTTCCCTTCCCAGATTCGGAAAGTTTTCAGCTAGGATTTGTTCAAATACATATTCTGGCCCTCTGTCGCTTTCGGCGCCCTCAGGAACCCCAATTAAACGTAGGTTTTTCTTCCTCAGGCTATCATTTATTTCCCTTAATCTATCCTCATGGTCTTTTAATTGCCTGTCTCTTTTTTCCTCAGTTTCCCTCTTTGCCATCAACTTGTCTTCTATGTCACTCACCCGTTCTTCCACCTCGTCAAGCCTCGTCGTTAGGACTTCTAGCTTGGATTGCATCTCATTTAATTGATTTTTAATTTCTGCCTGATTGGATCTAAATTCTGCAGTCATGAAGTCTCTTGAGTCCTTTATGGTTTTTTCTAGAGCCACCAGTAGCTGTAAAATAGTGCTTCTGAATTGGCTTTCTGACATTGAATTGTAATCCATATTTTGTAACTCTGTGGGAGAGTGGGCTGTTTCTGATTCTTTTTTTTGAGGTGAGGTTTTCCTTCTAGTCATTTTGCTCAGTGCAGAGTGGCCAAAAACAAGTTGTATTGGGAAAAGGAGAAAAAGAGAGAGAAGGAAAGAAAAGAGAAAAAGAAAAAAGAGAAAGAAGAAAAAAAAGGGGGAAAAGAGAAGAAAAAGAAAGAAAAAGAAAGGAGAAAAAAGAAAAAAAAAGGGTGGGTGGGGGAAGCAATCAGAAATCAAGAAGAAAGAGAGAAAAAAAAAGCACAAAACAAAACAAAACAAAAAAACAAAAACAAAAACAAAAAAAACAAAAAAGAAAAAAAAACCACGGGGGAGTATCTTCCGATTCTGTGTACTTTAAGTCCCTTGACTTCCCTTGGAACTGGTCCGTGTCGCTGGTCTTCTGGGGGAGGGGCCTGCTGTGCTGATTCTCAGGTGTTAGCACTTGGGGGAGCTGCTCTGCCCCTGCCTGGTGCAGGGCTCAGTGGGGGGTGTTTACCCTGTGAGGCCCCGGGAGGAACAACCGCAGTGGCGGGGGCGGCAGCTCTGGGAACCTGGATTCAGCCCCCGCAGTAGCTCCGGGGCTCTCCGTCTGCAGGGCCTGGAGGCTCCGGGGCGGGGCCGCTGATCTGCTCAGTTCCAGGCAGGAGCGTCCTCGCTGTCCTGGGCCCTCCCGGCCTCTGCCTGTCTCTGGGGGGAGGCCGGATCCTGGGCTGTGTCCCGGCGCCCTGTGCTCCGGGGCCTGCGCTGTTGGATTCGCGCTCCCGGCGGTGCAGTCCCCTCCGCGGAGCCGCCGCCCGAGCCCCTCCGAGCTGTTCCCGGAGCCGCGCAGCCCCCTCCGCGGAGCTTCTTCCTCCGCCCGAGCCGCCGCCGCCGAGCTGCTCCCGGAGCCGCGCAGCCCCCTCCGCGGAGCCGCCGCCCGAGTCCCTCCGAGCTGCTCCGGGTCCCGCCGAGCGCTGCAGCCCTTAGGGAGCTCGGGGCACTCTCCGGGGCGCAGTTCCTCTGTTACTGTCCCAGGGAGCCCGAGGGCATCCCCGCCTTTCTGGGGATCCTGCTCCAATTCCCCGGGAGGCCTTTCCGCGGGGAAGGTTGGTGCAGCTCCTGCTCCTCCGGGACGGGGCTCTCCTGTCCTGGGGACACTCGCCCCGGCCTCAGCCCGGCTCCTCGCGGGGCCCCTCCCCCTTGGAGGCCTTTTGTGTCTTTATTTCTTTTTCCCCGTCTTCCTACCTTGATAGAAGCGCGAACTCTTCTCACTGTAGCGTTCCAGCTGGTCTCTCTTTAAATCTCAGGCCGAATTCGTAGATTTTCAGGATGATTGGAAGGTTTTCTAGGTAATTTGTTGAGGACCAGGTGACCTGGAGACCCTACTCTGCCGCCATCTTGTCCCTCCTCCCCCATAAATGTCTCTTTAAAAAAATTAGTAATACCTACTTTCTAGCTTCAGATATCCAGTTATTATTCTGATTTCTACAACTGTCTTTGGTCTGTGTGCATAATCAGCATGCAAATAATTTCCAAATTTATAATAAATTGTAATTAGTTGATTTATCTCTTAAGTATCTCTTACTCTGTTAGTTTTCTCTCCTTTTATTTTTCCTTGCAATTTTTTTGTGAAAGAAAATGACATTTTTTCTGGTAGTTTCTCAGGCTGTATGTTGCTGGCTAAATCACTTTCAACATGTTTCTCTGTCCCTATACTTCCTGAAAATTGGTAACTTGGTCTAGAGCCTTGATAAGACTCAGGGTTTTTGTTGTTGTTGTTGTTGTTGTTGTTTGGTTGTTTTTTGTTGGTTTATTTTGTGTTTTGTTTTTGTTGGGCCTACATCCGTTCATTTATTAGCAATGGCAAAGACATCCTATTAGCTAGGAAGCAATGGAGGGTTATTCAGATCAGAAGGCTATCTGCAGAAGGGAGGAGGGAGAAGGGACAAAAGCAGGGAAAGAATGTATCTGTTTTGCAGAATAAGAAGCTCCCATCAAGGAGACATATAACCAGGTGTTCCAACTGATACACCCTTACTTGAGCCAGTTTGGAGCTGAGAACCTGGGCAGAAGGCTCCTTTAGGAACCTATCATACTAAGATCTTCTATGGGTAAGGTTTTCTGCTATTTTTTGAAAATACAGTGTATATATTAGCATGCTGACATGCTAAGTTTGCACAGTGAATCAAAGTGCCTAAGTAACAAAATACTTAAAATAATGTATCAAGCACCATGCCCCCCCGCCCCCGCCCCAGCACATTGAATAAAAGCTCCCTGCCCTAACCCCAAAGGGAAACAGTGCTTTCAGAACCATCTCCCTGTTTCCTTACTTGTGGCAAGCAATAAAAGTTTTTGCTCAAACTAAGAACTGTGGGCTGGTCTACTGGCTGAAGCACCCCAAGCAGCAGACACTGTTTAGTGACAATCCTAACCTCATCCTGACCCCACTGATCATTAGGAAAACATTTCTAAAAGAAACTTCTGGTTAAGTATCTGGTTATACTAATGTACAGGATAAATGCTTGATTTTTTTCTCCCTTTACTTACTGGTTTTCTAAAGAATGACATGGCACCAAAATGAGGTGTCAGGTATTTTTTTTAGTGCCATTATAAATTGGTGAATTTAAACATATTAGATGTGTTTTAGTCCACTGCACTTATAATTCTTGCTAAAGCACAAATCAGTTGGCCCAAAGGGAGCTGCTTCCGGCAGATCCTCATTCCTCTCGCCTGTACCAGGCACTCATGTTTCTGGGAGATCCCTGGTTTCTTTGTGCACAGAATGGAATTTATATAGTCATTCTCATGTACAACCCTTTCACTTCTCCATTCCTGTTTATGATTTCCTTTTTTTACTTTTTAAAAGATTTAATTTATTTATTCATGAGAGACAGAGAGAGAGAGAGAGAGAGAGAGAAGCAGAGACACAGGCAGAGGGAGAAGCAGGCTCCATGCAGGGAGCCTGACATGGGACTCGATCCTGGGTCTCCAGGATCAGGCCCTGGGCTAAAGGTGGCAGCAGTAAACCGCTGAGCCACCCAGGCTGCCCCTCTTTTTTTATTTTTTAAAGATTTTATTTATTTGAGGGAGAGAGAGAGCATGAGTGGGGTTGGGTGGGGTGGGGGAGAAGGAAAAGCAGACTTACCACTGATCAGGGAGCCCAACTTGCCACTGGGATCATGACCAAGCAGAAGGCAGCTGCTTTTTAACCAAATGAGCCATCCAGGTGCCCCTAAAGAACATTTTAAACATTACTGGAATAAGTACAGGACCTTACAAGTTATCTACTTTGAAAGGAAATGTACATTTGGATAGAGGAGTTGGGTAACTTTTTTTAAAGACGATAAAAACATAACTACTATAAACCAACCATAATCAAAAGCCACAGTAAAAAGCAAAAATGACAGGTATTTCATTACCCTCACACCTTGCATTAGTTGCCTATGTTAAGGGGCATCTAACATTATTTTAACGTCACGATCTAACATCTTAATCTCTTGGCTTAATTTCACTTTTCTAGCCGACATAGAAAAATGTACAACTCATATCAATGCCAGAAGGCATCCTATTTTCCTGGTAGCCTAAATTATTAAGGTCAAGGCCTATTTAGGTCAAGGAAATAAAACTAGCATCAACCCTTTCCTGTAGCTTGACTACTTCTTACGTCAATGCATGCATACTATTGACCCTAAAGTCAGTTTCCTACAGGGTGTAGTGTTTTGAAAGCTAATTTGCCCCTATCTGTAGGGAAGCAGATGGTGCAGTGACTATAAACATTGTCTGGGAGACAAGGGACAGGGTTTTCAGTCCTAATACTGCCACAAGGCACCTTTCCTTATCTCTCCCTGACTTTGCAAGCAAAGGAAGGGCTAGAATTAGGACTTGCAATATCCCTTCCATTTCAGGATTCAGTGCTAAAGTGCTCCTTTCAATGTGAGAGGCAGGGGTCCGTAATTAGAAATCTAGACAAACATTTTCCACCAGGGTTTGTAGGACTCTTGAGCAATCTCCTTTTCATCTGTCTTGATGGCTACACTGGACAAGTTGCTAGGAGAAGACCCAGTATAAGTATGAGGCCAGAGCTTCCACTGTCTCCTCAGATTCATTGTTAAACCCTCCCTGGGTCATTCTTTGAGAAAGATGAAAAGAAGATACTGAGTACTGAGAGAGTCCTTGCTCAATTCAGGTGTAAGAGAACCAATCCAAAGATCAAACAGAATTTCCTTGGCATGTCCTCTGTGATGATAAAATCCCATTTAAGGTAAGCATTGTCACTCCCCTTGCAACGGATGAGGCAAACCAGGCTTTCAAATGTTAGGGAACTTGAGTAGGGCCCTGGCGTCTCTTCAAGCATGGTGCCCTTTCTGATGTTGTGCAACTGTATCCCATAGGTGGGGTCTTTCTTGTGGAATCATACCTCCTGCAGTCAGTTTCTTCGCAAGGTCAAGATTCTCAGAGCCTTCAGTGTCACCACAGATAGGGAGCTACTCCAATATACCAAAGAGTCAATGTCTCTTGAGTGTGTTCAAGTGTGTCTAGGTCCTTGTCCACATGACAGATTCCTATCCCACAGGTGTGCCCCAGCCTGCAGGACATAATCTGGTCACCCTCTTCTTCATTCCAAACACTGTTCTCTGAGAATGAAGCCTGAAATCTTATGCAGCTCTCTTTGTGGTCAATTCATATCTTCAATTTATTAAATGATAAGATACTTGATGCTTTTTTTTTTATCCTGTGCTGCAGATCCACAGCCTGTTTTCTTTGAAAGTTCTATCTGAGCCACCTGAAGGAAGGCTGGGCTATTCACACCATCAGCATTCATCTCTGAAAAGTAGACTCAGTTCTGGTCTGTTGGTATCTTTTGCAGGAGTTGGTATCTTTCTGATGAGTTGATGGTAGACGAGTTCGGAAATGTTCAAGCACAGCTTTTATCAGACAGCTACGAGTAAACTTGAAATTCTCGGCAGGAAGGGAGTCCACTAAGAGGTCACAGACTGATGGGTCTCCTGATGGGTCTTCCTGCAGGTGTTCAAGTGTTGGTCATCCACTGAGTCATCCAAAAAAGGCTCCACAGCTCCCAGGTACTTAGTGCTGTTCTAGATACTTGCTCTGTGCTTCTGACCAAAGGGTCCCACGCCAGCTTCCAGGGTTTCCATTAATCGGCTTGAGCGCTCACCGACCTCAGAGACACACGTTCTTTGCTAGATCTCCGCCTTACTCCTAAAGGATACAACTCAGGAACAGCCAGCTGGACAAGACCCGCAGGACCAAGTGTGGGGGAAAGGGCAGGGGCTTCCACGGTCTCTCCAGGTGCTCCTCTCTCCCCACGTGGTCACCATCTACGTTACCATTCCTGACAGTATTACAGCCGTCCTCCGTTTTAGGTTTAGCTGTAAGACATCTTAAGCTAGAGCTCGCCGCAGGAACCTAGGCTCTCTGGGTCAAAGGGCAGCGGGGCGGCCAGAACCAGTGAGACCAGGGTCCGCCTGGCCTCCTAGAGCGGAATCAAAACCGCACTGGGGGGCCTCACGAGCGCTGCTCCGCCGCAGCCCCCCTGCCTCAGTTCCGCGTGCGCCAAACCCAGGCCATGGACCACAGCGCAGGGGCGGGAACATGCCTCCAGGTTGGGCGAGCCAGACGCAGGGCGGTGGAGGGCCGCGGGGGCGTGGCCGGAAGGCGTGCTCTGCCCGGGGGGCGGTGGAGGGCCGCGGGGCGTGGCCGGAAGGCGTGCTCTGCCCGGGGGGCGGGGCGGTGGAGGGCCGCGGGGCGTGGCCGGAAGGCGTGCTCTGCCCCGCCCTCTCGCGCCTCTGCTCAGCGTCCTGAAGGTCACAGCTGTGGTGCCCGCTCCTCGGCGCCCAAGTCGGAGGAAACTTCACACGTGGCGCGATGAAATGTTGGTTTATTTTACCGTCTGGAAAGTGGAAGAGTCGTTTGAAGGGGGCCGGGGAGGGGGCTCCTGGGTGGCTTGGTGGTTGAGCGTCTGCCTTCCCTCAGGTCCCGATCCAGGGATCCCGGGATCCTGGGATCAAGTCCCCCATCGGGCTCCCCACAAGGAGCCTGCTTCCCCCTCTGCCTCTCCTGTGTGTCTATCATGAATAAATAAAACCTTTAAAAATAAATAAGGGAAGGGGATCCCTGGGTGGCGCAGCGGTTTGGCGCCTGCCTTTGGCCCAGGGCGCGATCCTGGAGACCCGGGATCGAGTCCCATGTCGGGCTCCCGGTGCATGGGGCCTGCTTTTCCCTCTGCTTGTGTCTCTGCCTCTCTCTCTCTCTGTGACTATCATAAATAAATAAAAATTAAAAAAAAATAAAAATAAATAAATAAGGGAGGGAGGTACAAGGCAGAAGAGATGATCGAACTCTCCCTTGGGTGGCGCTTGCAGCCCCCGACCGCCCCTGCATTCGCGGGGCAGAGCGTTCAAGCCGCTGTCTGCCGAGGTCACCCCGCCGCGCACCTCCGCCTAGGGCCTGAGTCTCCCCCCGAAGGTGTGCTTCTACGCGACGGAAGCCGACTGAGTCCCCTCGTATAGAAGTTCCGGAGGCTCAGTTGACGCGATTAAGCTTTTCTGTGTATTCCACTGTGTAAGATTTGAATAAAATTTCATGCCGTTTTCTCCTAGGAGTCTGTCCTTTGTGAGTTAACTTCACATGCTCCCAGGCGCTAAATCTTAAGAGCACAAAGGGAAAGGTTTTTCCTCCTTCACACGTGTGGTTCATAGTTACCAACTCAAAGTGAGTCCTAAATTCCTTTTAAGCTCACAGGCCAAATCCATATCCCATCAGAATGCTAGAGCGCTCCCTACTCTCTGCAAAGTCTGTGGTTGTGTTTCCATGGAAAACGGGTCTGTTCTCCCAAACTTATTTCTTTGGCTTTCACATTTCCACCTACATTTTTATCTTTGCGTCAATGGGGAATCAGGCTTACCTGATGTATTAGAGTTCTCCAGAGAACCAGAACCAATAGGGGGAGAAAGAGTTAAGAAACTGGTTCATGCCTTCCCCTAAGATCAGGAACAAGGCAGGGATGTCCACTCCCACCACTGCTATTCAACATAGTACTAGAAGTCCTCGCCTCAGCAATCAGACAACAAAAAGACATTAAAGGCATCCAGATTGGCAAAGAAGAAGTCACACTCTCCCCCTTCGCTGATGACATGATACTCTACATAGAAAACCCAAAAGCCTCCACCCCAAGATTGCTAGAACTCATACAGCAATTTGGTAGCGTGGCAGGATACAAAATCAATGCCCAGAAATCAATGGCATTTCTATACACTAACAATGAGACTGAAGAAAGAGAAATTAAGGAGTCAATCCCATTTACAATTGCACCCAAAAGCATAAGATACCTAGGAATAAACCTAACCAAAGAGGTAAAAGATCTATACCCTAAAAACTATAGAACACTTCTGAAAGAAATTGAGGAAGACACAAAGAGATGGAAAAATATTCCATGCTCATGCATTGACAGAATTAATATTGTGAAAATGTCAATGTTACCCAGGGCAATTTATACGTTTAATGCAATCCCTATCAAAATACCATGGGCTTTCTTCAGAGAGTGAGAACAAATTATTTTAAGATTTGTGTGGAATCAGAAAAGACCCTGAATAGCCAGGGGAATTTTAAAAAAGAAAACCATATCTGGGGGCATCACAATGCCAGATTTCAGGTTGTACTACAAAGCTGTGGTCATCAAGACAGTGTGGTACCGGCACAAAAACAGACACATAGATCAATGGAACAGAATAGAGAACCCAGAAGTGGACCCTGAACTTTATGGTCAACTAATATTCGATAAAGGAGGAAAGTCTATCCATTGGAAGAAAGACAGTCTCTTCAATAAATGGTGCTGGGAAAATTGGACATCCACATGCAGAAGAATGAAACTGGACCACTCTCTTTCACCATACACAAAGATAAACTCAAAATGGATGAAAGATCTAAATGTGAGACAAGAGTCCATCAAAATCCTAGAGGAGAACACAGGCAACACCCTTTTTGAACTCAGCCACAGTAACTTCTTGCAAGATACATCCACAAAGCCAAAAGAAACAAAAGCAAAAATGAACTATTGGGACTTCATCAAGATAAGAAGCTTTTGCACAGCAAAGGACACAGTCAACAAAACTCAAAGACAACCTACAGAATGGGAGAAGATATTTGCAAATGACGTATCAGATAAAGGGCTAGTTTCCAAAATCTATAAAGTATTTATTAAACTCAACACCAAAGAAACAAACAATCCCATCATGAAATGGGCAAAAGACATGAACAGAAATCTCACAGAGGAAGACATAGACATGGCCAACATGCACATGAGAAAATGCTCTGCATCACTTGCCATCAGGGAAATACAAATCAAAACCACAATGAGATACCACCTGACACCAGTGAGAATGGGAAAAATTAACAAGGCAGAAAACCACAAATGTTGGAGAGGATGCGGAGAAAAGGGAACCCTCTTACACTGTTGGTGGGAATGTGAACTGGTGCAGCCACTCTGGAAAACTGTGTGGAGGTTCCTCAAAGAGTGAAAAATAGACCTGCCCTATGACCCAGCAATTGCACTGTTGGGGATTTACCCCAAAGATTCAGATGCAATGAAATGCCGGGACACCTGCACCCCGATGTTTCTAGCAGCAATGGCCACAATGGCCAAACTGTGGAAGGAGCCTCGGTGTCCATCGAAAGATGAATGGATAAAGAAGATGTGGTTTATGTATACAATGGAATATTACTCAGCCATTAGAAACGACAAATACCCACCATTTGTTTCAATGTGGATGGAACTGGAGGGTATTATGCTGAGTGAAATGAGTCAATCGGAGAAGGACAAACATTGTATGTTCTCATTCATTTGGGGAATATAAATAATAGTAAAAGGGAATATAAGGGAAGGGAGAAGAAATGTGTGGGAAATATCAGAAAGAGAGACAGAACATAGAGACTCCTAACTCTGGGAAACGAACTAGGGGTGATGGAAGGGGAGGAGGGTGGCGGTGGGGGTGAATGGGTGACGGGCACTGAGGGGGGCACTTGACTGGATGAGCACTGGGTGTTATTCTGTATGTTGGCAAATTGAACACCAATAAAAAATAAATTTATTATTATTAAAAAAAGAAAGAAAGAAACTGGCTCATGCAATTATGGAAGCCAGGAAGTTCCAAGACCTGTAGCACAAATCACCCTTGAGACCCAGAAAAACTACACTTTCAGTTCAATCCAAAATAGGGGAAAAGGCTAATGTCTTAATTTGAAGGCCATCAGGCATGAAGATTCTCTTTTTTACAGAGGGGTCCACCTTTTTGTTCGATTCAGACCTCAACTAATTGGATGAGTCCCACCCAAATCAGGAAGGATAATCTGCTTTACTCAGTCTACTAATTCAAATGTGAATCTCATCAATAAACACACGTTCATGTGATTAATGTTTGACCAAATATCTGGGCACACTGTGGCCTAGACAAATTTGATACAAAATTAACCATTACAACACACCCATCACCAGCAAGTTGTCTTTAGATCCTCCTGTTCACTGCTTTATGGTACAGGAAGACAGGAGGAGCTTTAGGCATCAAATGGATCTTGAGGCAGGAAAAAGAGAGAACAGGCAATATTAGCCAGCTCTCTAATGTGCTGGTTTTCTTTTTTTCTTTTTCTTTTTCTTTTTTTTTCTTTTAATTTAAGAAAAACCATTCCTCACTACATCTGAAACGAATGATGGACTATAGGTTCAATCAATTCAATCAATTCAATCAATTCAATCACATTTTATAGATAATTTCTTGGCCTATTTCTAAAACTTGATTCTCTTTATAATGCTTGAACTTTAATATTTTAATTCCCAGATAGCAGCCTTCTTTCTCCTGTTTCTGTGTCTCTTGGGATTGGGTGAGGGTGTCTTGCTGTGGACCCTTTGCATGGTTGAATCAAAACTTCTCAAAGTGGAAGATGGGGGTCCTGGCACTGACCATCTGTCTTGGTGGCTCTGTGGATCCTCCCAGATCCCAGGGCAAATCACTCATTTCCAGAGCAGGTCCCTGCTTTGTTGCAGTCAGAAGACTCTCACCTCACCTACCATCTGGTTCTGGCAAATGGCCTGGATGTGCTTGCAGGTGATGCCTTTGCCACCTCTCTCCCCCTACCAGCAGCCCATCTTTTGACCCAGTGCCCTGTCTTAGACTGGACCAGGGGCCATTTCTGTGGGATACAGATGAGACATTGCTGCTTTCATGATTCAGATATTTTATGGTGCTCCACACCTGCAGAATGAAATCCCAGGACCTGAAGTTTAGGACTTCCAACGAAAGATGGAGTCCAGCTGCAGTTCTTCCCGCCACCTTCTGCACAGTCTGTCTGATCTATCACCAAGGCCTGTATGTGGAGCTCTTCCTTCAAAACACAGACACACACAAACACACACATACACACGTCTAGTTCACCCCACCCTAGGCATGATCACTGCCTGGGCTGCTTTAGTTGTTGCTCCATCAAGGATAGTTGGTGTTAACTTTCTCCCTTGGGGAGGCTTTACTATTCACTTCTCTCAATTCCCCATGCTACCACTTCATTGTTGCACTTAGTAGTGTATATTGCAATCACTTATATGTCTAAAGCCTAGAATACTAGGAATTTTTGGTCTGTGTTAGTTTTAGGACTGCTGCAATAATTAATACTACTTAAACATGAAAATGGCAGACAGGTAAATGTCCATAACAGACTCTTCTCTAAATAATAATTTTTTAAAGATTTATTTATTTATTATAGCAGGGGAGGGGCAGAGGAAGAGACAGAATCTCTAGCAGACTCTTCACTGAGTATGAGGCCTAATACAGGGCTCAATCTCATGACCCTGAGATCATGACTGAGCTGAAACCAAGAGTCAGATGCTTAACCAACTAGACCACCCAGGTGCCCCTCTCAATAATAATTTATATGATAAAAAAAGTATTTCAAATCAATAGGGGATATAAACAATATGGCAATCAGCTCTTTGAAAGGGAGAGAAATTCATATTATAAAATGAATTCTATGAAGACCATTGTGGTTTTGAAATATGCTCATTAATTCTTTTATATTCTTCCTTTCAAGAGATTGAGCTTAAATCCCCTTTTCTTCAGGGTGGGCTGGACGTAGTGATTTGCTTATAACAAATAACATAGTGCAACTTCCAAGACTAGAACATAAAAAGCACCATGGCATCTGCCTGTTCTCTCTCTGATCACTTGCTGCCATGCCAGGAGGACACTCAAGAAGGTCCATAGAGAAATCCATGGTGAGGAACTGAGGCTGCCTGCAAACAGCCATGTGAGGAGCCATCTTGGTAGCAGATTCTCCATCCACAGCAGATCTCCATCCACACCTTCAAATGGATGCAGCCCCAGCCAACATCTTGACTGCAGTCTCATGAGAGAACTTGAGTCAGAACCACTCAGTTAAGACGCTTTCAAATCCTGACTCAAAGAAACTGTGAGATAATAAATGTTTGTGGTTTTAAGCCATCAAGTTTTGAGAAGTAGTATGTTAGACACCAACACAACTAATACAAAGATTAAACAGCAAAGTATTAAAAAAAATAAAATACAACATAAGTGGGCCTTGTGGGGGGGAAAGAACCCTCTAAAGATTAATGAAAGATTCCTGAGTACCTGAATGTAAGTGTCACCAGCCTGTGTAATAGATGGGGCCTCACTGACCACCTTGTTGGATGATGCCAGCTCAGGGTGCAAGAGTTCAGTATGGCGATAGGGCCTCTCTCTTTCTTCCTTGTTGATATTTCCTGACTGTGGCATGATTACTAGTGTCCACCAAATATCCACAAGCTCCTCCACTTCCCAAACACCTTTGTAGTTAGAATGGAGCTTTGTGACTTGGTTCTGGACCAAGAGACATGGGCCTTAGTGATATAAGGCAATTCTAGGCCTTCCCCTTGAAAATATCCCATAGGATCTTCTAGCTTTCTGTCCCCCTACAGTAACAACATTGAAGTCCACATGTTCCAGATGTTATAGCTGCAAGGTGGAGGAGGACAGTCTGGTTTGTGTAGAACTTTATGTGAGCAACAAAAATAGACCTTGCATTCAGCCCCTGAGATAAAGGGTTTGTTTGTTACTGCCACCTAGTCTAGCCCATCCTGATGAAACCATTGCCTCTTTCTAGTATCTGTAGTAGTACTTAGAGTACCTCTAGTTCTGTGCCTTTTTAGTATCTGTTTCTGGGTCATGGGGATATATTCCATATACTCCCCAGGGCCAGTCCAGGTTGTGTGTGTCTACACTGCTGTCCCCTCCAGCTTAGTTACAGTTCTTTGTATATATAGATTATCACCAGAGTCGTAGGGACTGTAGTGCTCACCACACAGGTACAGATATGGACCTGAGGCTTGCCCATGATTTTCTATAGCCAAGACCAGGCTACCATGTTTCATAAGACTTCAGTATTGGGAGAACAACCTGGCTATACTCAACACCCACAGACTCTGGGCAGTCCTAAGGGGTCCCAACAGGGTACCCCCTGATAGCTCCAGGCCTCCTCTGGACTCCAAGAAAACCAGATCCAGGGAGAAGAAGTCAACCTATGTCCCAGTATTAAGTCTCTCTTCCAAGTCTTTGGGTCTTGTCTCTTCCCCAGTGGATATAGGGGGATGATCCACTCTCCTCAGGACCCAATGTCTGCAGGAGTGTGACCACAGTAACAATGGTAGTTAATACTGAGATAGTGTTTATTGTATGACAGGCCTTGTCCTTTATATATAATACTTTATAGTATATATATATATATTATTTATATATACTGCTTTATATATACTACTCTAATTTTCACAATAACCCTATAAAGTAGGTACTGTTATTACCTGTTTTCCTCAAAAGGAAGCTGACACCCAGGGAAGTTAAGTACCAATTTTAAGGTTTACACAGCTACCTAGCCACATGAGAAACCCAGAGACCTACATTGATTTAAGAGAAATATCTTAGAGCAGATACCATTTTCCAAGAATTCACTCTCCAAATTAGGGAAATGAAGTACAGTTCCCTTGATTTTCAGCTTCCCCAAGGTCTTATATAACTGTGAATTAGTCCATGTATACTACAGGGAGTTCCTCTTTTTAAAAAACACTTCCCTCCCCCTGGAAAGTTGTCAGAGGCCTGCATGGCATCTCAGTGGCCTCCTCCTTGGTCTTGGTGCCCTGTGGACTGTGAATGAAAACCAGAGGAGAATGGCATCTCCAAGAGACCAGGCAGCTGGGCTTGGACCAGCAGTTGCCAAAAATGTTAAAGATTTATTTATTTACTTATTTACTTATTTACTTGCTTGTTTATTTGTCTGTTTGTTTTAGAGAGACAGAGGAGGGGTGTTGGAGGGGCAGAGGGAGAAGGAGAGAATCTCAAGCAGACTCTGAGCTGAGTGGAGCCTGATACAGGACTCCATCTTTCCACACTGAGATCATTACTGAACTGATAGCAAGAGTCAGCCACTTAACTGACTGAGCCACCCAGGCACCTTGAAAGATGTTTAAGATTCCAACTTAAGAACTTCCCGACTGTGTGTCCTTGGGCAATTGCCTACCTTCTCTGTTTCCTTAGTTTAGAATGGGGTTATATATACAGTGCCTTCATCATAGGGTTGTTAAGAAGCAATGTATCAATATATGGCAACCACTTCAAATAGAATCTGGCAGAAAATAGGCACCATAACAATGCTCAGTATTGGGGCACCTGGGTGGTTCAGTTGGTTAAGCATCTGTCTTCAGCTCAGGTCATGATTCCAGGGTCCTGGGATCAAGCCCCATGTTGGGCTTCCTGCTGAGTGGAGAGCCTGTTTCTCCCTCTCCCTTTACTGCTCTCCCTGCTTGTGTGCTGTCAAATAAATAAATATTTTTTTTAAATTGCTCACTATTGTTAAGTATCATCATAGATGCCAGTTTCAGTCAGGACTTCAGGGAAAAAGATACATCCCCTTTTGCACAGGACCCAAAAATTAGAATGGTAGTTGGGCTGCTATTCCCTCTAGATCTTTTTCCAGGGATTGTGAGTGATCCTTATGAACCACTGATAATTCAAATATCTCCCAGTGCATTCCTGTCTTCTGGCAGCTCAACAGTGTACCGGTCACACACAGATTTTACATATCCCTTTAAATCTTCATGTGTGGGGGCACCTGGGTGGCTCAAGGGTTGAACATCTGCCTTCGGCTCAGGGTGTGACCCCGGGGTCCTGGGATTGAGTCCTGCTTCTGGCTCCCTACAGGGACCCCGCTTCTCCCTCTGCCTGTGTTCCTGCCTCTGTGTCTCTCATGAATAAATAAATAACACCTTAAAAAAATCTTCCATGTGTGAAAGGAACTCACTGACATTAAAAACATGAGCAACATTTAATGCAAATTCAAAAGATGAATTTCTTTGATACAGAATGTGTTCCTATGACAGACAAAAATTCCACAGAAGATGTTAAGACTGTGCTTGATCTAAGAAGGGAAGGTGGCTCCTGGGGATATCACTGTAATGGTAAGCAAATTAAACAATCAAATATGATTTTTTTCTTTTGTCTGCAAATTCAGGAAAAAATAAACCTGCTAAAACCCAATCCTGGGGAGATGAGCGGGTAAAGCACTGTGTACTCATGGTTGGGGGCCTCATAAATTGGTATAATTCTTGTTGAGAGTAGTTAGCAGTCTGATTCGATTTGTTTTATTATGCTTAAATATATTTTTTTGAATAAATAGTACATTCTCATGGTTCAAAATGCAAGGAGTATAAAAAAAGGTAAGCACTAAAAATTCTCCTTCCCAACCTCCTCCAGCAACTCAGGTACCTCCCCACAGACACCCATGTTAGTGATTTCTGGTGTAAACTTGCAGGGATATTTTTATGAATGTATACAAATTGTATATGTCCTTTTCATCCTTTCTTACACAAAGTATAGCATATTATAATTTGGAATATTGATTTCTTTGCATCTTAGGGAAAATCTCTAAGATTTTCCCACACCATTTCATAGAGACTCCTCCTTCTTTTTATGGCCAAATATTAGTCTATTGCATGGTGTTACAGGTTGCATCATTCCCCTCAAAATTTCATATTTGACCTTAGTGGGAAATAGTGTCACTGCAGTCACCATTATTTAAGATGAGGTCATTTTGGAGTGGGTTGGAATCCTAATCCAATATGACTGGTTTCCTTATAAAGGGGGAAAATTTGGACACAGACATGCAAACAGGGAGAATGCTCCATGGAGACGAAGGTGGAGATGGGGCATTACATACCCAAGCCAAGGAACACCAAAGATTGCCAGCAAACCACTGCGAGCTGGGTGAGAAGCATGGAAGAGATTCTTCCTTGCAGCCCTGGGAGAAACCAGACCTCTTGACTCTGGTATTAGTCTTCTAGCCTCCAAAACTTTGAGACAATACATTTCCATTGGTTAAGCCACCAGTCTGTGGTGCTTTGTTTTGGCAGCCCTGGAAAACTGATACACATGGAATTATAATCATTTCTTTTTATCACTTCTTTAGTTCAGACTTTTAGAGATTTTTTCAATTGTTACTTCAAAAAATGTTGCAGTAAATAACATTTTCATACACCATATCATGGGTGTGTAAATACACCAGTGTGGTGAATTTCTAGAAAAGAATTAATGCAGCAAAGGCTGTGTGTGTGGTGATCCATATGGCCAAGTACCTCCTTGGAGGTTGAGAAAGTCTGCAGTCCCACCAAGGGCAAGGAGAGAGTCTTCCCCCTGCTCTTATGATGCAATTTGTTATCAAACTTTTGGATATTTGCCATCCTGATAAGAGAAAAATGGTATCTCTGTGCTTTGAGGTTTGCATTTTTTTATTATAAGTCATTTGAATATCTTTCTGTGAGCCTATTTTTCTATTGTGTTGTGGGTCTTCCTCATCAGTTTTGGAAGAGTTTTTTTGTGTATCAGGGGCATTCACTCTTTTTAAAAAGTTTATATTTTAATTCCAATTAGTTGACATATAGTGTTATATTATTTTCAGGTGTATAATTTAGTGACAACAATTCCATACACAGCTGGTGCTCATCATGAGACATGCACTCTTTAATCCCCATCATCCTCCCACCTCTATCCCTCTCCCCTCTGGTAACGATCAGTTTGTTTTCTTTAATTAATAGTCTGTTTCTTGATTTCTCTCTCTCTCTCTTTAATGTTTCCCACTTTGCTTGTTTGCTTTGTGCCTTAAATTCCACATATGAGTGAAATTATATGGTATTTGTCTTTCTCTGACTGACTTATTTTGCTTAGTATAATACTCTAGCTCCATCTGTGTCATTGCAAATGGCAAGCTTTCATTCTTTTTTTTATGGCTGAATTGCATTCCATATAAATGTATACACACACACACACACACACACACACACACCATATCTTCTTTATGTACTCCTCAATTGATGGACACTTGAGCTGCTTCCATACCATGGCTATCATAAATAATGCTGCTATAAACTCAGGAGTGCATGTATCCCTTTGAATTAGTGTTCTCATATTCTTTGGGTAGTCAGTAGTACAATTGTTGGATCATAAGGTAGTTCTTTTTTTTTTTTAAGATAGGGAGGGAGAGAATGAAAAGGGGAGGGGGAGAAGGAGAGGGAGAATCCCAAGCAGGCTCCATGCTTGCATCAGCAAGGAGCCCAATGCGGGATTTGATCTCATGACCCTAAGACCATGACCTAGGCTGAAAATAAGAGTCAGACACCCAACTGACTGAGCCACCCAAGTGCCCCAAGATCACTCTATTTTTAACTTTTTGAGGAACCTCCATCCTGTTTTCCACAATGGCTGCACCAGTTTCCATTCCCACCAACAGTGCAAGAGTGTTCCTTTTTCTTGACATGCTCACCAACACCTGTTGTTTCTTGTGTTGTTAATTTTTGCTATTTTGACAAGTGTAAGGTGATATCTCATTGTAGTTTTTTGAATTTAAATTCAATTAGCCAACATATAGTACATAATTAGTTTCCAATGTAGTGTTCAATAATTTATCAGTTGTGTATAATACCTAGTGCTCACCACATCACCTGCCCTACTTACTCATAATTTTGATTTACATTTACCTGATAAGGAGTGATGTTGAGCATCTTTTCATGTGGGTGTTGGTCATTTGTAGGTCTTCTCTGGAAAAATACATATTTATGTTTTCTGCCCATTTAAAAAATATATTTACTTAGAGAGAGAGAGAGAGAGAGGGGCAGAGGAAGAGAGAGAATCCCCGCTGAGCATAAAGCCTGATGTAGGGCTCAATCTCATGACCCTAAGATCATGACTGGATGCTTAACAGACTTAGCCACGCAGGACCTCTCTTTCTTCTTTTTCTGCGACTCCCATAATATATGTTATAGCACTGA
This sequence comes from Vulpes lagopus, assembly GCF_018345385.1. Taxonomy (NCBI): domain Eukaryota; kingdom Metazoa; phylum Chordata; class Mammalia; order Carnivora; family Canidae; genus Vulpes; species Vulpes lagopus. The sequence goes on from NC_054830.1 coordinate 131,123,890, forward strand.
TGCAGTCACTGAGGTCCCTAAGTCTATTCTCATATTGCATAATTCTTTTTGCTCACTTTTGTTCAACTTCATTTCTTTTCATTACTCTTTTCTACATCATTAATTCATTCCTCTGCTTCTTCCTGCCTGCTGTTCCTTCCAACAAGTGTGTTTTCACTTTATTGTGCCCTTTTATCTCTGCTTTGTTATTACTTATCTCTCTGTCTTGCACTTTCTTCTCAAGTCCAGTGAGTTCCTTATAATCATTGTTTTAAATTCTCCATCAGGCATGTTACTTATATTTGTTTCATTTAGATTTCTAGCTGTGGCCTTGTTCTGTTCTTTCATTTGGAAAAAATTTCTCTGTCTCCTCATTTTTGTTTCCTTGTCTGTCTGTTTATGTAGGCTAGGAAAGTCAGTTTGTCTTCTGCTCTTGAAAGTAATAACATTATGAAGAAGAGGTCCTGGAATGCAATGTCCTCTGTTCACCAGAACTTGGCACTTCATCAGAGTATCCTATGTGTGTTACTTACACCCTGTTGTTATGTGTGAATCACTTTTTCTTTCAGTACTATTGTCTGTGCTGTCTTCCTCTTGTGGGATGCGCTTACTTTCTATGGTATTAGTAGGACCAGGGTAGACTAGCTCTGAGGAGGCCAGAGTTTTAGGGAGTATTTGGAGTGGGGCCAGAGTTTTAGCAAAATTTGAGTTGGGCTACTAGTTCTATGCCAGATCCCCCAAAGCACTACAGTGGGTGGGAACTGTGTGCCAAGGCAGCCATGTGCATGAAACTGGTTGTGGTGCACATCAATAGCTGGGCATAGTGCATGATGGTGGCTGGGGAGGCTCTGCTGGGTGTGGCACGGAGGCTGGGCAGAGTGTGCTGTGGCAGCTGGGCACTAGGTGACTGTTTGGATGCTGGCACAGCTTTTAAAACAATGTACCCCAAGCCTAGGGCTGAGGCTAGTGGGCTTGGAGTGGGTGAATCTTTAGAACTGGTGGGCTTGGTGCACTGATAGCAAGTCATGTAGCAAGTGTCTGGGCAGCCCCACCTCCCTTAGATGGCTCTGTTTATGCTGGGGACTGAGGGAGGAGAATGGCACCTGCCAGCTCCCCCCTTTTTTTGGAGAAGTCTCCCAACACTTTCTGAAATTTGTATAAACAGATCTGTCTCCTGCTTGCCCCTACCATTCTGCAAACTCCACTTTTATGTTGCTCCTCCACACAGTCTGCTGTCTCTGTAAGGGCGGTGACCCAGCTGTCACTCACCCTCCCAGCTGACCAGTCCTGAGTGAGCTTTTAAAAATCCACACTCAGCTCCAAGTTCCACTGTTTTTACAAACTCATGGAATTCAGCCCCTCTGGTTTTTGCAGCCAGACATCATAGGGATTAGTTTAACCCATGTGAGCTCCCTGGTGCCAGCCATTTCTCTGTCTCCTCCACGCACACAGTTCCATCTCTCATGTTGGCAGCCTCCCTCTACATTACTGAACTTCCTAACCTTGCAGCTTCTCCTTTATATTTAGTTGTGGAGTTTGTTCTACTAGTCAGATTGCTTTCTGGTTTATTGACTTGGATGTGGATAATATCTAGTTGTAAATGTGGGATGGGGTGAGCTCAGGGTCCTCCTAGTCTGACATCTTCCCAAGCCCCTTCAATTTACCCTTTTTGATATAAGATCTAAATATTTTTTCCCAGTTTTTTTTTTTTTTGCTTATGGTGATTTTGCCATACAAAAAATTTTATTTTTATGTATATGAATTTCTTTTATGATTTCTGTATTTTGTGTTATAGCGGAGAAGACAAAACAGAAACCTCCCCACTCCAAAATGATCAAAGATACCTCCTGTGTATGTGTGTGGTTTTTTTTTTTTTCCCCTAATACTTTTATGGAGGTAGTAGAAACAGCAGTATTTTTTTTATGTTTATGGATCATTAATGTGGGTACATTTTATGTCTTTGATACATCTGGAATTTATCCTGATAAAGACTCAGGTTTAAATTCAACCTTATTTTTCCTTAATACTTCATAGTTGCTCTTACACCATCTATTCTCCCCAACTTGTATGCTACCTTTATCAAATACAAAATATCTGACTAGGTTTATTTTTAGACTTTGTGTCTCAGAATTACACTAGCTGGTTAATATGCTATAATAGTGCCCCCTCATCACTTGTATTTCTTTATTTTTAGACATTTTCTAGCTAGAAACAAATGATCTTTATTTTTCCATGAGAACTTTGGAATCAATTGTGTGTTGTTGAAGATTTTGTTGCTATTGTTTATTGGGATCATTACAGTTATAGATTAATTTTGAAAGATATAACATTGTTCTTCATACCAAGTCTTTCATTGATGCAAATAGTGCATCCAAGAATCTTTCCATAAGTTTAGTCCATCTTTTGTGACGCCTAGAGCATTAACTGTTCTTCACATAGGTCTTGGATGTGTCTTCTTCATTCCTGGCATTTGGTCTTTTGCTTCTATTCTAAGTGTATTCTTTCCTCTCATTATTTTAATTATAGTTTGTACAAAAGGAAAATATTGATTTATGATAATTTTGAAACCAACACCTCTTACAGAATTTTTTTGTTTATTCCAGAGTTTTTTTTTTTTTTTTTTTTTTGTGTGTCACGGGCTTTCCATAAATAAAATCCTTTTACCTACAAATAGGTTATATTCTTGCTTTTCATTATTTATAGTCTGCTTTTTTTTTCCTTTATCCAGCTGCAGTAGGAAATAATGATAGTGATGGGTTACATCCTTGTCTGATTCTCTATTCTTCTTGCCAACTGTTCCAAGGAAAGCATGGAAAAAGCCTTTATACCCTATTTATTATAGTATTTATTTATACAGCATATAAAAATTGCAGATATAGTGCTATAACAACCATCTGAAAAGCATCTGCAAATTGGTAATAGAAAAGGAAGTTTATTTAGATGTTAACAGTAGCTGTCACTAGGTAACAGGATTAAAAGTGGTTAGTTTTCTTAATTTTTCTTTCTTTTCCAAATTTTACATATTGAGCTTGATATATATGCTATAGTGGGAGGGAGACTTTTATTTTAATAATTCATGACCAAATTCAATGACTAAAAGTGGAATTGGAGTTAAGCCCTTTTGGGGCTTTACATTAATCTGTATTTGAACTAATTTAGAGGAAGTAGATGAACTCCAAAAGAAGAGCAAATTCAGGACAATGTTATTGCTGTACCTGTGGACTCTTACAGCTGCACTAATAGAATGTAATGTGAACCTTATAAAAGATTTCTGATTTTTTGGTAAATGAAATAAAAAGAAACAGGTGAAATTCATTTTAATGATATTTTATTTCGGGATCCCTGGGTGGCTCAGCTGTTTGGCGCCTGCCTTTGGCCCAGGGCATGATCCTGGAGACTCAGGATTGAGTCCCACATCAGGCTCCCAGCATGGAGCCTGCTTCTCCCTCTGCCTGTGTCCCTGCGCCCCCCCCTCTATGTCTCATGAATAAATAAATAAAATCTTTTTAAAATTATATTTAACCCTATAAAACCAAAATATTATTCGACATGTAATCAACATTTTAAAATATTATTTTACATTCTCTTTTCCTACCAAGTCTTAGATATCAGATGTAGATTTTATATTCACAGCACATCTCAATTTAGACCAGGCACATTTCACGTGCTTAACACCCATATATAAATAATGGCTTTCATACTGATCAGTGTGGCAGGCTAGCTGCTCTGCGCTTATTTGTAGATATCCAGTAAAGACAGGTATTGGAAAACCTAGCATGTGTATGTAGACACAAGGCCAAACAAAAGGTGCCTGAAGTATGACCAACCTCATGGAGGAAAAACTACCACCTAAAATAAAAATCACTTTAGTTATTTTATGTGGCTTCCCAATGATTTCTCCTACATGCATACAACCTTTCATTGAGTGAAAAACCATCTTCTCTGCCCCCCATGGCCAACACCACAACTTTTAATCACGTGAATTTTTCTGGCAGCATGGCGAGGACTACCTGAAGCAACATGTGCTATCCAATATGGAGGGCAGTAGCTATATGTACTTATTTATTTAAGATTTATTTATTGAGAGAGAGAGAGGATGCACCAGTGTCAGGGAGGAACACAGGTGAGAGGGGGAGTGGAAGCATCACTCAGGGCTCCAGCTCAGAACCCTGAGATCATGACCCCAGCAAAAACCGAGTCCCATGCTTAAGGGACTGAGACACTCAAGCGCTCTTACATGTGCCTCTTTAAATAAAATGTAATTAAAAACTTAGATCCTCAGCTGCACTAGTCGCATCTCAAGTGCTCCATACAACTACATGTTGGCCAAGGTACCTGTTGGGGTAGCTCTACAGGGATCCACTCCCAGCCTCCAATCCCTGCATGTGCTTTTGCCTAAAACAGCAGGGCTTGAGAAGGGCTTGGGTCTCTGCTCCTTTCTGGTGTCTCCTAATTGTCCCGGGTCTCCTCCAACACAGAACACATACACTTCACAAGGGCTCAGACTCACACTGAGACGCACGCAGTTCTGACATGGAGCTGAATGTAATCAATAATCCATTGCTGCAAGGAAAGCCCTTCTATTCCCTGTATTTACCTTGCATCTACACATATAAAAGATGAAAATTAGACATAGAGTTGATGAACATGGGTCCACTCCAGCCAGAAGTGAAATTCATCCAAACACTTTGATAACTTGAACTGTTTTTAAAAAATTCATCTTATTAAAAGTTTACTTCCAAACATTTCACCTCTTAAAAACTGATATGAAAATTTAGCAATATACATAATTCTATTAATAATTGAGAAAAGAACATTTGAGTGAGGAAAAACTGTAAACTTTGAATTCCACTAGAGATGTATGCTACAGTAAACAACAAAACTTACAGAATTAAACTATTTTCCGTTGGGTAAACATTCAGTGAGAATGAAAATATTTCAGGTTAAGATACAAATCTTGTGAGAGACATAAAATAAAAAGATTCAAGGAAAAAACCGAAATGATGTAAAATTAGTTAAAAGTTAACGATAATATTAAATTATCGTGGCTTTGGAGTCCGTCGTAGACATCTGAAATAAGCGATTTTGTTTTTTAAGTGCCAGCACTCACAATGTGCCAAATTATGTTCTTTGCAATTACTTAAACTTAACAGGAAAAACATTTAGATGTTACTTCAAAAAGAGGGGTCACTTTTTCAAGTCCTTTCAGGCCGGGCTCGGGGCCAGGTCCGGGGGGGTCCCAGCCCCGCGCCCCGCCCCCCGCCCCGCCGCGCCCCCGCCCCGCGCCCCCGCCGCGCCCCCGCCCCGCGCCCCCGCAGCCCTGCGCTCCGCCCCCGCCCCCCGGGCTGGGGCTCCCCGGCCGCCGCGCTCGCCCAGGGCGGGGGCGGGCCAGGCCTGCAGGCCCCAGCTCCGCTTCGCCTCCGCCCGCCGGCTTCCCCGCAGGCTCAGGCCGAAAAGTGCTTCGTGTTTAGGTACTGAGGTCGTCCGGGGTTCATCCTTCCTCGCGACCCACTTGCCTCACTGTATGCCCCACTCAGGAGAACAACGTCCAGGGAAACTGGAAGCTTCGTCCGCACCCTCCCGCCCGTAGTCCCAAGCGCGCTCGCCGCCCGGCGCTCGGTAACCGGCCCGCACGCCAGCCGCCCCCCTCCCAAGGCCTCCGAGCGCACCTCGGGTCACGTGCCTGGACGGGAGACTATCATCGAGTCCGTCCTCCCGCCTCCCAGAGAGGACTCGGAAGTGCCCGGGAGTTGGCGCGGGCCCTTCCGGCCGGGCCGTCCGCGCTTTTGTCCCGCCGGCGGCCGGGCTTCCGCGCCAGCGCCACAGCCAGTACGTGAGTCCGCGGCTGCCCGCGCTCCCGCCCCCGGCCCCGGCCCTCGCCTGCCACGCCCTTCCCTGAGCGGCCAGGCCTCGGCTGCCCCCCGGGTCTCGGGCGGGATCTGGGGGGAAGCGTCCCCCTCTCCCCTCCGCCCTTCGGGAGGCAGGTTCCGGGGGAGCGGAGCGGGTGCGGGGCGTGCCCTGGAACCGGCTGGTGTGTGTGGGCCCCGGCTCTGGAGGCGGAGCGGCTGCGCCGGGTAGGAGCTGCACGGCGTCCGGACGAGGCCGAGGCCTGGCTCGTGGCGCTCTGGACTGTTGGCTGGTCCTCGGGCCGACGGGGAGCCGAGCCTCGAGGGCTTTCGCGTCCTCGCCCGAGCGTGCCCAGGACCTCGGGGTGACGTGAGAGGCTCCTGCCCGGTGCCAGTGGAGCCCTGCGGAGCCCTCCCGGGCCGCGTGCGCACCTGCGGTGGGGGCGCTGACGAGGGCAGGTGGCCTCGGGAGGCGGAAGGTGGGCGCCAGGGCCCGAGACGTGCGGACTGGGGGCCGCGGGCCGCTTCCTTTTTGAGAACACGAAGGTTTGGTTTTGTTAATTTTAAGAATATGGTTAATATTCATGTGGTTCAGGTGTTTAAAATATAAGCAGGCATCAGTGACAGTTTGCTGCCGCTCAGTCCCTTCCCATGCCCAAGCCCCTAGATAATCACCTTCGTGAGAATGTAGCCATCCAGGTTTTTTTTTGTTTTTTTTAAGATTTTATTTATTCATTCATGAGAGAGAGAGAGATAGACGTAGAGGGAGAGGCCGGCTCCCCGAGGAGCAGAGAGCCTTATGTGCAGCTTGATCCTAGGACCCTGGACCCCAGGACCCCGGGATCATGACCTGAGCCAAAGGCTGACTTAACTCTGAACACCCTGAATCATCCAGGCTCCCCGTCTAGTTTTTTATGCAAATACTGGTCTATTGAATACAGTCAGTTCCCCTATTTTCACACAGGTGGCAGAATACTCTCCAGAAGTCCATCTCCTCTGGTCCTTCTTCCCCTGTATTGTAAAGGATCATCACCACACAAAGAGCTTAAAAAACAAGAAGCAGGGATCCCTGGGTGGCGCAGCGGTTTGGCGCCTGCCTTTGGCCCAGGGCGCGATCCTGGAGACCCGGGATCGAATCCCACATCAGGCTCCCGGTGCATGGAGCCTGCTTCTCCCTCTGCCTGTGTCTCTGCCTCTCTCTCTCTCTCTGTGTGACTATCATAAATAAATAAAAATTAAAAAAAAAAAAAAAAAACAAGAAGCAGCACTGTGGTAGTGCACTGCATATAGTTTGGATGTTTTTAATGTTCCTTAATTTTTTCGATCTATTCAGAGCCATTCAGGTTGTTTCCAGTTTGTTGTTACTTCAGTAGTGGTGCACTCAATGATGTTCTCCTAGGACATATTTTAGCGAGAGTTTTTTTTTTTTTTTTTGGTTTTGTTTTGTTTTAAAGATTTTATTTATTCATTCATGAGAGACACACAGAGGCAGAGACACAGGCAGAGGGAAAAGCAGGCTCCATGCAGGAAGCCTGATGTGGGACTCAGTCCCAAGATCCCAGGATCACACCCTGAGCCACCCAAGCGTCCCATCAAGACTTTTTAAAGAAGGCATCAGCCAAAATAATTTTTGTCTTACCTTAGCCACTTAATTGGCAAATTGTTAAATATGCCAATCATTATTGTAACAGCTCCTATAGAGTGTTTAAAGAACAAATAAAACTAAATAGATTTTCTCTTCTGGATCTTGTGTTTATGATGCTTGGCCAGACTAGTCTAATAAACTAATTCTATTAATGACTACCTTCCAGCCATTGTCTGCCCCTTTAGCTTCAGAAAATCTCTCAGCCTCCCTTTCAGAATGTCCTTTACTACCTATTCCCCAAGATGACTCTTCACTGCTACCAGGTATGAGAATATTCTGTTTCATTTTTTACTTTTAGGGGAAAAAAATCACCTTTAATCCTTACTTCTACTTTTAAGCAATAGAACCAACTCATGTTAATCATTTATACTTCTGGGTATAAAGAAACCAAATGCCAGTAATCACTAACGCACACACCATATTCTCTCATCTGTATATCATTCTCACTTCCCCTTGGTTCTATATTTCATCAATCCCATCTGCAACTTCCTATGTATGCTTTATTCTGAATTGGTAAGCATTTTGTGGTCAAATGTGTTGTTTTCTTTTTCTTTCTTTGGTCTTTTAAGTTTTTGTTTGTTTGTTTGGTTTTGTTTTTTTCCATTTGTTTCTATAGGTTCGACTTACCAACACATAGTATAACACCCAGTGCTAAGCCCATCAAGTGCCCCCCTCAGTGCTCCTCACCCAGTCATCCCATCCACCTGCCCGCCTGCCCTTCCACTACCTCTTGTTCGTTTCCCAGAGATAGGAGTCTCATGTTGTGTCACTTTTCTAAATTTTCCCACTCATTTTCCCACCTTTCCCTTATAATCCCTTTCACTAATTCATGTATTCCCCGCATGACTGAAACCATATAATGATTGTCCTTCTCCAATTGACTTACTTCACTTAGGATAATACCCTCCAGTTCCATCCACGTTGAAGCAGATGGGTATTTGTCTTTTCTGATGGCTGAATAATATTCCATTCTGTATGTAGACCACATCTTCTGTATCCATCTTTCAATGGACATCAAGGCTCCTTCCAGAGTTTTGCTATTGTGGGAAGTGCTGCTGTGAACATTGGGGTGCAGGAGTCCCAGCGATTCACTGCATCTGTATCTTTGGGGTAAATACCCAGTAGTGCAATTGCTGGGTCATAGAGTAACTTCTTTTTTAACTTTTTGAGGAACCTCCACACGGTTTTCCAGAGTGGTGACAACACTTCACAACCCACCAACAAGGCAAGAGGGTTCCCCTTTCTCCGCATCCTCTCCAACATTTGTTGTTTCCGGTCTTGTTAATTTTCCCCATTCTCACTGGTGTGAGGGTTGTTACCTCATTGTGGTTTTGATGTGTATTTCCCTGATGGCAAGGGATGTGGAGCATTTTCTCATGTGCTTGTTGGTCATGTCTATGTCTTTAGTGAAATTTCTGTTCATGTCTTCTGCCCATTTTGTGATTGGATTGTTTGTTTCATGGGTGTTGAGTTTAATAAGTTCTTTATAGATCTTGATACTAGCCCTTTATCTGATATGTCATTTGCAAATATCTTCTCCCATTCTGTAGGTTGTCTTTGAGTTTTGTTGACTGTTTCTTTTGCTGTGCAGAAGCTTTTTATCTTGATCAAGTCCCAGTAATTCACTTTTGCTTTTGTTTCCTTTGCCTTCATAAATGTGTCTTAAAAGAAGTTGCTGTAGCCAAGTTTAAAAAGGATGTTGCCTTTGTTCTCCCCTAGGATTTTGATGGATTCTTATCTCACATTAGAGCTTTCATCCTTTTCAGTTTATCTTTCTGTATGGTGCAAGAGAGTGGTCCAGTTTCATTCTTCTGCATGTGGATGTCCAGTTTTCACAGCACCATTTATTGAAGAGACTGTCCTTTTTCCAGTGGATAGTCTTTCCTGCTTTGTCAAATATTAGTTGACCATAGATTTGAGGATCTACTTCTGGATTCTCTATTCTGTTCCATTGATCTATGTGTCTGTTTTTGTGCCAGTACCAGACTGTCTTGATGACCACAGCTTTGTAGTACAACCTAAAATCTGTCATTGTGATGCCCCCAGGTCTGGTTTTCTTTTTTAATATTCCCCTGCCTATTCGGGGTCTTTTCTGATTCCACACAAATCTTAAGATTATTTGTTCTAACTCTCTGAAGAAAGTCCAAGGTATTTTGATAGGGATTGCATTAAACGTGTAAATTGCCCCGGGTAGCATTGACATTTTCACAATATTATTTCTTCCAATCCATGAGCATGGAATTTTTTTCCATCTCTTTGTGTCTTCCTCAGTTTCTTTCAGAAGTGTTCTGTAGTTTCTGGGGTATAGATCCTTTACCTCTTTGGTTAGGTTTATTCCTAGGTATCTTATGCTTTTGGGTACCATTGTAAATGGGATTGACTCCTTAATTTCTCTTTCTTCAGTCTCATTGTTAGTGTATAGAAATGCCACTGATTTCTGGGCATTGATTTTGTATCCTGCCACATTGATGAATTGCTGTATGAGTTCTAGCAGTCTTGGGGTGGAATCTTTTGGGTTTTCTATATAGAGTAACATATCTAAGAAGAGGGAGAATTTGACTTCCTCTTTGCCAATTTGAATGCCTTTTATTTCTTTTTATTGCCTGATTGCTGAGGCTAGGACTTCCCAGTCATATGTTGAATAGCAGTGGTGAGAGTGGACATCCCTGTCTTGTTCCTGATCTTATGGGAAAGGCTCCCAATGTTTCCCCATTGAGAGTATATTTGCTGTGGGCTTTTCGTAGATGGCTTTTAAGATGCTAAGGAATGTTAGCATCTTCTATCCCTACACCCTGAAGAGTTTTGATCAGGAACGGATGCCGTATTTTGTCAAATGCTTTCTCTGTATCTATTGAGAGGATCATATGGTTCTTGTTTTTTTCTCTTGTTGATGTGATCTATCATGTTGATTGTTTTAGGAGTGTTGAACCACTTTTGTATCCCAGGGATAAATCCCACTTGGTCATGGTGAATAATCTTCTTAATGTATTGTTGGATCCTATTGGCTAGTACCTTGCTGAGAATTTTTGCATCTGTGTTCATCAGGGATATTGGTCTATAATTCTCCTTTTTGGTGGGGTCTTTGGTTTTGGAGATGCTGGCCTCATAAAACGAGTTTGGAAGTATCATGTCCCTTTGTATCCTTCAGAACATCGTCAGTAGAATAGGTATTATTTCTTCTTTAAAAGTTTGATAGAGGGGATCCCTGGGTGGCACAGCGGTTTGGCGCCTGCCTTTGGCCCGGGGCGCGATTCTGGAGACCCGCGATCGAATCCCACGTCGGGCTCCCGGTGCATGGAGCCTGCTTCTCCCTCTGCCTGTGTCTGCCTCTCTCTCTCTGTGACTATCATAAAAAAAAAAAAAATTAAAAAGTTTGATAGAATTCCCTGGGAGGCTTTCTGGCTCTGGACCTTTGTATCTTGTGAGATTTTTGATGACTGCTTCAATTCCTCCCTGGTTATTGTTCTGTTCAGGTTTTCTATTTCATCCTGTGCCAATTTTGGTAATTTCTGGTTTTCCATAAATGGATCCATTTCTTCTAGATTGCTCAATTTGTTGGCATGTACCTGCTAATAATGTTTTTAAAATCGTTTTTATTTCCTTGGTATTGGTTGTGATCTCTCCTCTTTTGTTTGTGATTTTATTAATTTGAATTTTTCTGTGTTCTTTTTAATAAGGCTGGCTAATGGTTTATCTATCTTATTAATTCTTTCAAAGAACCAACTCCTGGTTTTGTTGTTTTTTTTGTTTGTTTGTTTGTTTTGTAAGATTTTACTTATTTATTCATGAGAGACACTGACTGAGAGGCAGAGACACAGAGGGAGAAGCAGGCTCCATGCAAGGAGACCGATGTGGGACTCAATCCCAGGACCCCAGGATCTCGACCTGAGCCAAAGGCAGATGCCCAACCACTGAGCCACCCAGGCCTCCCTGTTGATGTATTCTACAGTTCTTCTGGTCTCTATTTCTTTCATTGAACTCTGCTCGAATCTTTATTATATCTCTTTTGCGTGGTGTATGCTTTACTTGCCATTCTTTCTACAATTCATTTAGGTCCAAGGTTAGCTTGTGTATAAATTAATTTTTTATTGGTGTTCAATTTACCAACATACAGAATAACACCCAGTGCTCATCCCGTCAAGTGTTCCCCTCAGTGCCCGTCACCCACTCACCCCCACCACCCGCCCTCCTCCCCTTCCGCCACCCCTAGTTTGTATCCCAGAGTTAGGAGTCTTTATGTTCTGTCTCCCTTTCTGATATTTCCCACACATTTCTTCTCCCTTTCCTTATATTCCCTTTCAGTATTATTAAATCCAAATTCTGTTGCTCTGTGGCAGAGAGTATTGCTTCTGGTTCTTTCTTTTTGGTGAGTTTTCCTTCTAGTCATTTTGTTCTGCAGAGTGGCTATATGAAGGGGCTGAGTCAAAAATATTAACCATAACGTAAATAAAATGCACCCTAGATTATTCCAAAGAGGTCAGAGACCAGAAAATAAAAGAAAAAGAAGAACAGAACAAAGTAAAACAAAGGGACCACTAAAGTGATAAACAAATTTTAAAACAAAGTAGTAAAAATAACAAGCCAAGAACCAAAAAGAAAGAAGACGGGGAAAAAAAAAAGGTAAAGAAAAGAGAAAAAGGAAAAGAGGAGGATGGTGGTGGTGAGGAAGTGGTAGTGAAAAGAGAATGTAGTCTACCTGAGGGGTCCTAGAGGGTGATCCTCTTGGTTCTGAGTGCATTTTGTTATATATGTTAGAAGATGCTCAATTCCAAATTTATATAAACCAGTAATACTTATGTAAAGCCCCAACATTGACCACAAAAACATAAACAAGATGAGGGGGACAGAATGGGAAGGAAGAGACTATAATCTCACAGAATGAAGCAGCACTGTATTCCACTTGGTTCTAGGTGTATTTGGTCGTGTATTAGAAGGCACTAACTTCTACCATTGTAGAACAAAACAAGGCAGAAAAAACAAATCTCCATTCTCGTGTATCTATCAAAATTAAATTGAATACATTGAAGGGAATCTAGAAGTGAAACATATATCTAAAACGTATTTGTAGAAATATGAAAGTCAAAAAGGAAAAAACTTAAAAATGAAGAGCTAGTAAAATACTGTAGTTAATAAGGTAGGAAAAGAAAAAATATTGGAAATTTTTAGTCTGATATAAAAACGAGTCTTAATGGAATAAGAAAAAAAAGGACCCTCTAGTTCTATATACTATTTTCCCTCAGTCCTGGAGCTTGTCAGTGCTGCTTGTTAGGAAACTTGCTTTTCCCTTGTACTTCCAGCAATTCTTCTGGGAGTGGGGTGTGCTGTGCTGATTCTCAGGTGTCTGTCCCTGGGCAGAGATGCCCTACACCCCTGGCCAGGTTCCTGGCCCAGTATGACTTGTTTATCCTGTGAGGCCTTTGTTCCCTTGAGGCTCCGCCTCTCCCAGGCACAAGGTGAAACAAAGAGAAAAAGAAATGGTGGCAGCCAGATTTCCAGCTCTGGAGTGGAGCTCCCTAGGAGTAACTAACTGCAGTCTCCCAGTCCACACTGGCTTAGATGCTCCTGGGGTCAGGGGCAGGTACACTGATCTGTACAGCTGTGGGGTGCACGTGGCAGGAGAGTTCTCACTTTCTTGTGCCCTCTCTGCTTCTGTCTGTCCTAGGGGGAACAGAGGATTGCTGCTTTGTCTGTTTTGGCACCCTGAGATCTTGTGGCACTGGACCCACATTCCCAGGGACCGCCTCTCCCGAAGGGAACAGAGTACAGCCACCTCTGTCTGTTGCCGGTCTCTACTGTAAAGGCCACTCTGGAGCTGTCCCACCTAACCTTGTCCCAAATGCCCTAGAAGGTTGTGGCGCTCCAGCCCTTTACTGAGATTGGACCGCGGTTTGTTGTGAGCTTTCCCCCAGGTGCCCCCTGCTCTAATAGTGACTCCAGAAATCTTAAGGCTTCACTGCCCTTCTTGCGATTTTTCCCAATTTCCCTGCACACTTTTCAGTCAGGGAAAACTCTGGTGTGGATTTTTAAAGTTCCCGCTTCTCCTGGCCTTGGCTTTCCTGCCCCAGAGGCTTTTGCCCCTCCACTTTAGCCCTGCTAGTTGCAGTTCTCCTCCCCAACTTTATTCTTTTTTTATTTTTATTTTTCGCCTTCCTACCTTGTTAGAAGCAAGAACTTTTCTCTTTTGTAGCATTCCAGCTGTTCTTTCTTTAAATCTCAGGTCGAATTCATAGGTGTTCAGGATGTTTTGAAGGTTATCTAAGTAAGTTTGTAGAACCACATGAGTTGAGGACCCCACTCTTCTGCCATTTTGCCCCTCCCTCTGTAGTCATTTCCAATTCAAATATAATATCCAGGAACTTAAGGTACCAAATCCAGGTATCGTATTTGTTGATTATGTTTGGTAATCTGGACATCCAGAGTAGCTGCTGATGTGTTGCTTGTTGCAGCCTGTTCATAGGCAGAACTTTTTTGCTGGAGTGAGCCATAATTCTTTTGTGAGTTATCCAGGCTCTTGAGAAGCGGCCCCTGACTCCTGGGGCAGGGACAGTGAGAACTAGGGGCAGGGTCTTACTATGTACCCAGGCTTTTTTGGGCATTGACAGTAAAACATGAACAGCAAGTACAGAGATGTCCAGATGTGGGACATGTGTAATTTGAAAGGAGTGGATGGCATTCTAAAGTTGGCACTTTTGACTGATGTAACCAGGCTGTTGGATCATGCTTCCTGCTGACAACTAGAGAGTTAGAGATCAGTTTCCCATCTAGCTTATAGAACTTTTAAGAAATTAAACCTTTCTAGACTGCTCTGTGCAGGAGTTGTGCTTTTGGAATGATTATTTTCTTGTGTCGTAGAGGATATATGACTTAGCTAACATCAGTCATCAGTCTTTTTTTGGTAAGTTATTTAAATTCCAGTTAGTTAACACAGAGTGTAATACTAGTTTCAGGAGCACAGTATAGTGATTCACCACATCATACAACACCCAGTGTTCATCACAACCAGTGCCCTCCTTAATCCCCATCACCTGTTTCCTCCATTCCCCCAACCACCTCTTCTCTGGTGACCATCAGTTTGTTCTCTATAGTTAAGAGGTTAGGAGTCTGTTTCTTGGTTTGCCTCTCTCTCATTTCCCCCTTTGCTCATTTGTTTTGTTTCTTAAATACCACTTATGAGTGAAATCACATGGCAGTTTGTCTTTCTCTGACTTATTTCACTTTGCATAATACTCTAGCTCCATATATGTCATTGCAAATGGCAAGGTTTCATTCTTTTTTGTGGCTGAGTAATATTCTGTTTGTGTGTGTGTGTACACCACCTCTTGTTCATCAGTTGATGGACACTTAGGCTGTTTCTATATCTTAGCTATTGTAAATGATGCTACTATAAACATCAGAGTGTATGTGCCCCTTCGAATCACTATTTTTATATTCTTTGGTTAAATACCTAGTAATGCAGTTGCTGGGTCATAGGGAAGCTCTATTTTTAACATTTTCAGGACTCTCCACACTGTTTTCCAGAGTGGCTACACCAGTTTTCATTCCCACCAACAGTGTAGGAGGGTTCCCCTTTTGCCACATCCTCACCAACACCTATTGTTTCTTGTATGGCTAATTTTAGCCATTCTGACAGGTGTGAGGTGGTGTCTCATTGTACTGTTGATTTGTATTTCCCTGATGATGAGTGATGTTGAGCATTTTTTATGTGTCTGTTGGCCATGTGTATGTCTTCTTTGGGAAAATGTTCATGCCTTCTGCCCATTTTTCAATTGGACTATTTGTTTTTTGGGTGTTGAGTTTCATAAATTCTTTGTAGATTTTGGACACTTACCCTTTATCAGGTATGTCATTTGCAAATATCTTCTCTCATTCTGTAGTTTGCCTGTTTTGTTGATTATTTCTGTCCCTGTGCAGAAGCTCTTTATTTTGATGAAGTCCCAATGGTTTCTTTTTGCTTTTGTTTCCTTTACCTCAGGAGACATACCTAGAAAGAAGTTGCTCTGGCGGATGTCAAAAGAAATTACTACATGTGTTCTCCTAGGATTTTTATGGTCTCAAGTCTCATATTTAGGTCTTTCATCCATTTCTTAAAAATATTTATTTATTGATTTTAGAGAGAGCATGCGCAAGTGCGGGGAGGGGCAGAGGGAGAGAAAATCTCATGCAGATTGTCCACTGAGCAGACTTAAAGGTATATTAAAAAGCTCCGGTGAACAAAACAGTATGGTACTGGAACAAAAAGACACATAGGTCAGGGGAACAGAATACATAACCCAGAATTGAACCCATAGTTATATGCTCAATTAATCTTTGACAAAGCTGGAAGGAATATTCAATGGGAAAAAGACAGTCTAGTCTCTTCAACAATGGTATTGGGAAAGCTGGCCAGCATCATGCAAAAGAATGAAACTGGACCGCTTTCTTACACCATACACAAAACTAAATTCAAAATGGATGGAGAGCCTGGGTGGCTCAGGTGGTTAAGCATCAGACTCTTGATTTTTGTCTCAAGTCATGCTCTCAGGGTCATGAGATGGAGCCCCATGTCAGACTCTGCTCAGTGGGGAGGGCAGGGAACTAGTTCCTTTGCACCTCTTCTTCCCTCTGCTGGAAGTATTCTGTTTCTGAAGTTTTTCTAACCCTTCAAAGCAGAGTCAGTCCTCTCCCTCTCCTCTCTCATCTGTGTCCTGTGTCTGTTATTTTTATCATGTGTTGTTTTTGTTTTGTTTTGTTTTGTTTTGTTTTTTTGCCAGATTTTTATTTCCTGCAGATCTACTAGCTGCAGTCTGCCAGCTCCTTGATGACAAGATCTTACCTATCTCTCGATCCCCAGGACCAGCCCAATGCCTGGGGAAAAAAAGCAGGATATGGATCATAATCTAAATTCTTTGGGCAACATTAAACCTCAGAGGTAATAGATACTAGAATACATTTTGTTTCTTGCAAAGATAACTTAATATTTTGTTAGAAACTCTTTTATTATTATTTATTTATTTATTTATTTATGTTAGTCACACAGAGAGAGAGAGAGAGAGAGAGGCAGAGACATAGGCAGAGGGAGAAGCAGGCTTCATGCACCGGGAGCCCGACAGGATTGCGCCCTGGGCCAAAGGCAGGCGCTAAACTGGTGTGCCACCCAGGGATCCCCTTGTTAGAAACTTTTGATTGTCTTTATATTTTAGCAGATGTCTTGGTCTATCTGGGCTTCTATAACAAAATATACACTGGATGATATATAAACAGCAGAAATATATTTCTTATAGTTCCAAAGGCAATGAAGTCCAATATTAAGGCACTGAAGAGATCAAGACACCAAAGAAGGTCATCACAGAGGTGATGACTTTTTTTTTTTTTTAATAAGAACACTAATTCCATTCGTGAAGATTCTGCTCTCCTGACCTAAGCATGTCTGATAGCCCCACCTCCCTCACCTCTGCCCCAGTACTGTAATCTTTGAGGACTAGGATTATAACATGAATTTGGGAGGAGGGGACACAAACATTCAGACCATAGCAGCAGCATTTATCCTATTGCTGGCTTTTTATGTCTTGGTACTTTTCTGCCTGTGTTTTGACTGATCTTTTCTTAGACTGGTGTTGATTCATACGAATCTCATTGCAAACCATCAATTTTTAGTAAAGAGGCACATTTATATTAATCTGCTTTGATTTCAGTCATTTCACCCAAGAGGTTGGGTGAACTACGTGGGGTGATAATACACTGTGCCTCCATCCAAACAAGAGGTTAATTTAAGTAAGGCTGAAATAGGGATACTCCTACACCAGGAGTTAGACATGAAATATTTGTGATTTCATGCAGACCAGACCAGTCAGCAGCCACACAGGGAATCCCAGAGAGTATGAAGTAGATGAGTAATTGGCTTATCAGAGAAAGTCAGGAAAAAGGGTCCAGCTGGGCCAAGGATCAGTGAATATAGTAGCAGTGATGGGTAGGTTAGCATGGTGCATTGGTGTCCAGCAAGTCACTTGAGGTGGCCAGATGCAGAAGGCTTCAAGTGTCATACTAAAAGCCTGAGAAGACTTAATATTGGGAAATGACCAGGTGTACATCTTTCAAAACTTAAGGTAAGGAGACCATGGCAGAAGTTCAAAGTATAATTTAGGAAGGCTTAAACTAAGGCCTTTAGCAGTAGGAATAAAATTAGGAGTAGGGACTTGAGAACTATTGAGGTAGTAGAATCAGCTAGTCTTAGGGGCTCTTTTGGATGTGGAAGGATGAGAAGACAAGTGCTCACTTCTGATTTAGGTAAAGGGGAGGACAGGGATGGGCATGAGAGCCTACATTTGAAGAGAGCAGTCTGGGCCAGAGATGATCCGAGAGGTGGCTTGTAAGAGTGGTAGGAGCCACATATATAGAAATGACTGCCCAGGGAGAATATATAGAGTCAGAAGAAGAAAGGTTTAACATGGAACAGGATGGCCAGGAACATCTAAGAGACAGCAGGTGGGGAATTTGTGCCTGGCCCCAAAGAAGCTAATGCAGGGTGGTGTGGGTGAAAGAAATAAGATTTAGTAGAGGAGGTATGAGGGAAAATGAGATGTGAAGATGACTTTTTCAAGAGATAACTGAGCAGGAGGCAGGATGACAAAAGCAGTATCTGGAGGGGAAGGTATAGTTGAGGGATTTTTCTTTTTTTTAAGATTTTATTTATTTATGAGAGACGGAGAGAGAGGCAGAGACAAAGACAGAGGAAGAAGCGGGCACAGGCAGGGAGCCAGATGCAGGACTTGATCCTGGAACCCCAGGATCACACCATGAGCCAAAGACACACTGAACTACTGAGCCACCCAAGCATCCCAGTTGAGGGAATTTTTAATTTACATTTTGACCTTTTTAAAACTTTTTATTTGAAAATCATTTTAAATATATAGGAAAATGTCAAGAATAAGAATGGTAAAAGGATAGCCTTTAGCCATATTTACCTATAGTTAACATTTTACTTCATTTTGTCTTCTCTTTTGCTCTTTCATAATACATACTTTTTTTTTTCTGAACCATTTGAAAATAATGCATGCGTCATGGCCTCCTACCCCTAAATACTGTAGTATGTATTTACTAAGGATAGGGATGTTCTCTTGCATGACTAGAGTACAACTGTCAACTTCAGTACATTTAAAGTTCATACTATGTGATCTATATACCAATTTTGTCAGTTGACACAATTACTTTTTTTATAATTTTCCTTCCAGTACAGACCCACTACAGGTCAGGTATTAAGTATAGTGTTCACGTCTCTTTAGCCCTTTTTAATCTGGAACATTTCTATAGCCTCTCTTGTCTTTCATGAAAATGCTATTTTTGAAGAATACAAATAGTACTTGGAGTAGAACAGTCTTCATTTTGGATTTACCTGATATTTGCTTGTGATTCTGAAGCTCAGGTGATGAATTTTCACAGGATGTCACTTCTGGAAGCATATGATGTCCCACTGCCACCATTGATGATATTAATTTAGAACACTAATATGAGGTACTAATTTCTCCACTGTGTAGTTATTGTTTTTTCCCTTTCATTCTGGGGGGAATATTTTAAGATCATGCATATATACTGCCCCTTCTCAAAATTTTCCCCACATTTAGAATTCAGTGATAATTCTCCCCTAATCCAGTCTGCTCAGATAGTAACAAAATGCTGATTTTTTTTTTTTCAACTCTACTACTTCCCCCACATTTACCAACCGGCCCTGGCATTCTGCTGTAAGTAAGCAGCCTCTCTTTCTCCCATTTATATATGTATGGACTCACGAAATCCTATTTGCAATGCTTTATAATTCATATTATAAATAATTATTATGGAACCTAAATTGAGTGGTCAAGCTGGCTCATGGTCTTGTGGTCTTGTGACATGCCCCTGTTGTTTTTACTTGTTGGTGTAACAAGATGCCCCAGCTCATCTTGTGTGTATTCTGCCCCTGCCTAGAGTCTGCCATTTCTCTGAGGAGCTCTGGTTCCTTTTAGTAGGCGTGGAGGTAGAGACCAAGACCAGGGTGCTGGATGTGCTTATTACCACTAAGTTTTTTTTCCTTCTTAGCTTTTCAGGAAAGAGGTTGGAAATATTTATACATTCACAAACACAAATATGTGCACACACATAATTTAGAAACCATGAATTCACACCAATGCTTCTGATTCCTCACAGGGTTTTTCTTGCCTTCCTCACAGGGTTTTTTTTTGCCTTCCCCTTATTCCATATTTTTGTTTCTTCCTTCAGGAGAGCCCTGGCTTGCAACTAATTGAACACATTTACCTAGTCCCCTAATACATATAAAATTGTTTCAAAATCACCTTGCCCATACCTCTGCAAAAAACAAACCTGCTTAAAAAGAGTACAGTTGTTTTTAGGACTTCACCATCCTCTTCCAGCCTCCCCAAGACTGAGAGTATATAGTATATGATTACGTATTCTGTGATACATGCCTAAATTATGGGTTGTACTTTTTAAATTTTTGTTTCTTTCTGTGGTTATAGAATCCATGTGAAACACAAATGAACTCTTTTTTGCCATTTTTTTTCTGGCTTAGCTGCTTTTCCTTTTTCCAATTCCCATTTATCTTTGAATATGTAGAAAATTATCATGCTTCCATAAGTAAAAAAACTGTGCAAAAAGCTGTACTTAGAGTGTCTCTCTTCCCTATCCCTTTGCTCTGTTCTCCCCACTTCACCACTTAGAGATAATGGGACTTTACTGATTTCTGATTTCTCTCATTACTGTAAAGATAAGTAGTTACATGCTTGTTTTCTTATATGTGCCTTTTTTATATAAAGATATATATATATGTATATTTACCTATATCTATATATACTCTATATAAAGAGTATATACATACTTTTTTAATATAAGATATATCTTACATATATGTACTCTGTATAAGGCATATCATGTATCTTATGATATGTGTATGTATAGTGTCTGTGTATATATATATACATACATATATACACACATATATACATATATATATACACACACACACACACACAATTTTTTCTTTTCATGTATCCTGGAAATTGTTTCTTCTCAATCAATAGAGTTGTTCCTCATTCTTGCTTAGTACTCCATTGTATATATGTGTCATTGTTTATTTAACCAGTCTTCTATGCTTAGACACTCAGTTTTCCAGATTCTCTACTTACAAATAATGCCCCTGTGAATAGCTTTGTGTACATAACTTTTTTTGTATTGTTGGAATTTCTATAGGAATTTTAATCTTTTTATTCTCAACTCCTGAAAAATTTTTATATGAGGGATTATTAGCCCTTATACATGATGCACGTTGCAAATATTTTCTTTCATTTTGTCATTTCTCAATTTTGCTTATAGCATTTTTGCCATGTAATTTATACAGTCAAATTTATCCATCTGCTCTTACTGCGTGTGAGTCATAGTTTGAAAACTTTTTCTTTTCTTTTTTTTTTAAAAGAATTTATTTATTCATGAGAGAGGCAGGCAGAGGGAAAAGCAGGCTTCCTGCAAGGAGCCTGTTGTGGGACTCGATCTCAGACCCCAGTGTCATGTGCTGAGCCAAAGGCAGACGCTCAACTGCTGAGCCACCCAAGCATCCCTGAAAACTTTTTCTATACTTAGGTTATGGAAGTATTCACTTGTATTTTCTTCTAATATTTGTATAGTGTCACATTTTTTATATTTAAAACTCTGAACCATTTGGAGTTTATTCTTGAATATGGTATAAAGACTGATCTATTTTTATGTTTTTCCAAATGGCTTTATAGTTGTTCCAACACTATTCTCAAGACCATCTTTGCACCAATAATTTGATATGTCATCTTTATCATATGCTTGATTTCTGTGTGTAATCAGGACTATTTCTGGGCTTCCTATTCTATTCCATTTGTCTGTCTGTACATTGGTGCCATCCTGCTTTAGTTATCAGAGGCTTTGTGGTATATTTTAATACCTAATGTGACTAGTCTCCGCATTCCTTTTCTGTTTCTCTCTAGCAATTTTTGTGTGTTTATTTTTTAAATTTTAATTAGGCTCCATGCCCAGCATGGGGCTTGAACTCATGACCCCAAGACCGAGAGTTGCATGCTGTACTGGCTAAACCAGCCAGGTCGTATGTTTACTTTAGAAGATTTGCTGTTATGGCTGTAGGAATATGAACATCTTTCTCTCCTGAGGGCTGAGGATGAATAGATGTGGAGGGACCGAGGTGAAAGAGAATGAATAGAGCATGGTCCCTGATGTGTATGGGAGCAGGATTCAGAGCACAGATAAAAGCCATGTTACTCTTGATGGTTATGGAATTCCACTGCCTGTCCAGTAGCCCTCACATTTAAGCAACATGGACTGCTCCACCCAAAGTAGTAGAGACCAGAGGAGTGCTTTCAGAGGAAACAAAGAATCCCTGCCTGAGCCCTAAAATCTGTTTTAGAAGAAGTTTACCTTTCCTGAGTCCTGTGCTTTATACCCAGGTTCCAACTTTGATCAAATAACCAGACCTCAAATAATAAATAGTAATAATTATGCATATAGCACTCACCAAGTAGTAGGCAACACTTATATTATCTCATTTTATATTCATGTCAACCCTACTAACCTCATTTCAGATGAGAAAACTGGCACAAAGAAGTTAAATAATTTTCTCAAGATCATGCAGCTAGGTATTTGAACCCAAATAGTATTTCCTTTGCTTGTGGTTTCTAATCTTTGATATGCTCTGATTGCAGTTAGCCTGTTTATAAAGTGGGAATAGAAAGTCTTTTTGCCTGGCATGCTGGAGCATGTTCTTCCATATAGAATTCCTCCCTCACTACTCACTTTCCAGGATCCGGTTTTCTTTGGAGGGGACGTCCAGGAAGCCAAACCAACTCCAGGAAGCAGCAGTTTGCTTTATTTCTCATGTCTGTCGTGACTGTCTTTATGCTTTCATTACCATCACCCCAATAGTACAACTTGGGTATTGACTTCTTCCCTTTTTTAGTTTTGCCTATTTAGTTCTGCTGACTCTCTCTTAATTTTTGCCTTACTTATTAATTTTTCTGTTTCTTTTATTCAGAGATTTCTTCTACTCTTTTTTCATGACTAAATGATTGTTTCTAAAAACTGATCAGTGTTGTCCTTGATTCTGTGCATCTTTTCAACCCATTTCAACTTGCCCTCATGCTAAATTGTTATGTAAGAATAGAAAAACTCTTTGTTCTATTGGAAATCCAGGGCTCTAACATTTTAACTTTAGCTCCACAGGGGCAGAAATTTTGGCATGCCCCCTGTTGTGTCCCCTTCAGTTAAAAATGGTACTTAATCACACACCATGCAGTCAATAAACACTTGTCAAGTGTATGAGTAAATTTGGATGTAATTCTTGCAGTTTCCTCTAAATAAAGTGAACAGGTATCATTTTCATTTTCTTGGTTTAGTGTCACATTTGAAGACGAGGGGCACTGAGGATGAGAAATCAACTGAAAAGTATGAAAATGTTGGAAATGCAGAATCTGTGTGGCCAAAAGTGGAAGGTCTTCACAAGGATAATATATTGGAATCTAAGGTTGGTGAAACTTGTGATTGGAATAGCGAGGTAGAGAATCAACTGGAAAATCCTGAGGGAAAAAGAATGAAGGAAGACCAAAGTGGCATGAGGGAAAAGATTGGCAAAGCCAAGAACGCAGCAAATATAAAGACAGAACAGGAAGACGAGGCATCTGAGGAAAGCCTACATCCAAGCTCAAAACATGTTATACACCAAACTGTCTCTGTAGAACAGATAAGTAGTGAACAAGACAAATGTATGGAGAACATTAATGGAACCTCTCACCCTGGTCTACAGCAGAAAACCAGTATTGTTAAGAAGTCACACAAATGTGATGAGTGTGGGAAATCATTTAAATATAATTCCCGGCTTGTTCAACATAAAATTATGCACACTGGGGAAAAACGCTACGAGTGTGAGGACTGTGGAGGGACTTTCCGGAGCAGCTCGAGCCTTCGAGTCCACAAACGGATCCATACTGGGGAGAAGCCGTATAAGTGTGAAGAATGTGGGAAAGCCTACATGTCCTACTCCAGCCTTATAAACCACAAAAGCACTCATTCTGGGGAGAAGAACTGTAAATGTGATGAGTGTGGGAAATCCTTCAATTATAGCTCTGTTTTGGACCAGCATAAGAGGATCCACACAGGAGAGAAGCCCTATGAATGTGGTGAGTGTGGGAAGGCCTTCAGGAACAGCTCTGGTCTCAGAGTCCACAAAAGGATTCACACAGGGGAGAAGCCCTACGAATGTGACATCTGTGGGAAAACTTTCAGTAATAGCTCTGGCCTTAGGGTGCACAAGAGGATCCATACAGGCGAGAAACCTTATGAATGCGATGAATGTGGGAAAGCCTTCATTACTTGCAGAACACTTCTAAACCATAAAAGCATCCACTTTGGAGATAAACCTTATAAGTGTGATGAGTGTGAGAAATCGTTTAATTATAGCTCTCTCCTCACTCAACATAAAGTGATCCACACTGGAGAGAAACCTTATGAATGTGATGAATGTGGGAAGGCCTTCAGGAACAGCTCAGGCCTTATAGTACACAAAAGGATCCACACAGGAGAGAAACCTTACAAGTGTGATGTATGTGGCAAAGCATTCAGCTATAGCTCAGGCCTCGCAGTTCATAAAAGCATTCACCCTGGGAAGAAAGCTCATGAATGTAAGGAGTGTGGAAAATCCTTCAGCTATAACTCCCTTCTTCTTCAACATAAAACCATTCATACTGGAGAGAGACCTTATGTATGTGATTTGTGTGGGAAAACTTTCAGGAACAATTCAGGCCTCAAAGTCCACAGGAGGCTCCATACTGGGGAAAAACCATATAAGTGTGATGTGTGTGGGAAAGCCTATATCTCACGCTCTAGCCTTAAAAACCACAAAGGGATCCATCTCGGGGAGAAGCCCTATAAATGTACCTATTGTGAGAAATCTTTCAATTACAGCTCTGCCCTTGAACAACATAAAAGGATTCATACAAGGGAGAAACCTTTTGGGTGTGATGAGTGTGGAAAAGCCTTCAGAAATAATTCAGGCCTTAAAGTACATAAACGGATCCACACTGGGGAGAGACCTTACAAATGTGAAGAATGTGGGAAAGCCTACATCTCACTCTCAAGCCTTATAAATCATAAAAGTGTACACCCTGGGGAAAAGCCCTATAAGTGTGATGAGTGTGAAAAAGCCTTCATCACATATCGAACCCTTATAAACCACAAAAAAATTCATCTTGGGGAGAAGCCCTATAAATGTGATGTATGTGAGAAATCTTTTAATTACACCTCACTCCTTTCTCAACACAAAAGGGTCCACACTAGAGAGAAACCTTATGAATGCGACAGGTGTGAGAAGGTCTTCAGAAACAACTCAAGCCTTAAAGTGCATAAAAGAATCCATACTGGGGAGAAGCCCTATGAATGTGATGTGTGTGGAAAAGCCTACATCTCACACTCAAGCCTTATTAACCATAAAAGTACCCATCCTGGCAAGACACCCTACACCTGTGATGAATGTGGAAAAGCTTTTTTCTCAAGCAGAACTCTTATAAGCCATAAAAGAGTCCATCTTGGGGAGAAACCCTTCAAATGTGTTGAGTGTGGGAAATCTTTCAATTACAGTTCACTTCTTTCTCAACACAAGAGGATCCACACAGGGGAAAAACCTTACATATGTGATAGATGTGGAAAGGCATTCAGGAACAGTTCAGGTCTCACAGTACATAAAAGGATTCACACAGGCGAGAAACCCTATGAATGTGATGAGTGTGGGAAGGCATACATCTCACACTCAAGTCTTATTAACCATAAAAGCATCCACCGTGGACAGCAGCCCTATAATTGTGAGTGTGGGAAATCCTTCAATTATAGATCAGTTCTTGACCAACACAAAAGGATCCACACTGGAAAGAAGCCATACCGGTGTAATGAGTGTGGGAAGGCTTTTAATATCAGATCAAATCTCACCAAGCATAAAAGAACCCATACTGGAGAGGAATCTTTAAATGTGGCAAGTGTGGGAAGTCACAGTGACACATCACAGAAGAGAACTCATGAGGGAGGCAATGCTCTGGATGGGACCAAAATGAGCATATCTGTACAAGGCAGAGCTTACGAAGTCTCGACTCAAATGGAAGAAAAACCTTATGAGTGTATGAATATCTGAGCTCTTTGTTCATGGCTTGTAATTTACATATGTAACTATGAGTACTCTTTGGTGTGAACTTCATCATAGCCAGCAAGGAAGCCTCCAGTGTCAAGGTAGTTGAACCTTTATGAAACACAAAATAGTTTATACTGGGGTTAAAACCTATGAAAGTGACAGAGTGGTTTAAAAACCTTCAAAATAAGCAGAAATTTCTGGACATAAAACACATGGATGAGGAAAGGACTTAGAAGTCATATAGTTACCATCAGAAAGTTCATATTTGAGTAAATTCTATGAATAGAAATGGGGGAAATTCAGGCATAGCTTTGAATCCTAATTATACATTGGTTAGTGGAGAAAATACAAGAAGGGCTTCCCAACAGGCAAATTCAGGGAGAGATAGGCTTCAGGGAATATAAATTTAATAGTAGTGCTCATGGAGTATAAATTTGATATAATTGAATTATTTGTGAGGGGTGATGATAAAATTTGAAACAATTGGATTTTGTTGTAGGAAGACTAAAAAGTATAGACATGAATCTAGCAGGAAATAGTCATTTAAAAAACGTTAAGTTGATTGGACTATGGTTGTAATGTGATACACTGGTTGAATGGGCAAAACTTTTAAAAAATTTCAAGTGAACCCCTTCAGTGAATGATGAAGTGTGATGAGTGAAAACCCTACCTATGCTACAATTATGAGGTTCTACAGAAATTCAGCACATTAAATAACTAATGGAACATGTCTTCAATGTGAATTTGCACTTATACAAAAATAATTGATTCAGGGATTCCTATGAATAGGAATGCTGAGAAGGTCATTTTACTAGAAGAGCTAGAAAGCTAAGTAGCTATTGACAATTGAGGGATTGGAAGAAATTCATGCTCCTTAATAATCCTGTTAAATGTTTGATTGTTTTGGAATGTGTTACTGTAAAGATTTCATGTACTACATGTGTGTATTGTCTGTTATAAAATGTTATGAATACTTTGTTCAGGGCTCACTCTGTCTTGGCCATGAAAAGGAAGATAGTTGTGGTGAGGTAAGGTGCAACTCCAATAAAAAAATTACTTAAAAGTAAACAGGCTCTGACTGACTTTAGATGGAGCAGTATGCATACAAAACAGTTTGTGTGTCCCATCTTTTGTAGAGTAAGTGAGACCAGATGCAAAACAGTAAGGGGGCTTATCCCACAGGGCTAGTAGCTCAGGTTTCACAAGAAATTAGGTGATGTCTCCACCAGAAGAAGTGAAGAATGGATTGATCCTCATACTGGACCTACATCATAGTTCCTGGGAGTGGGCATGCTGTGGGACTGATCTGTCACCTCACAGAAATAGTTCTCTTGGGAACAGAATTTAACAAATGTTTATGTGTAAAGCTGTTAACTAGGTGGCTCAAAGGGTAAAAGGAGAGTCTTCTGAGAGTTAAGTAAGCTGTCCAAGAATACTCCAGGTGGGGCTTGTCTTTAGAGGCTGAATTCTAGTCCTGTCTTTTGGCTCCAAAATCCACTCTCTCTGGTAACAGAGCTAGATAGCTTCCTGGCCTTCTAGGGTTTGTCTCTTGCCTTGCTGTGGCCCTACATAGTTTCCATGCCTCCTCTTTAGGTGTATAATTCTTTTTTTAAAAAATAAATTTATTTTGTATTGGTATTCAATTTTCCAACATATAGAATAACACCCAGTGCTCATCCTATCAAGTGCCCCCCTCAGTGCCTGTCACCCAGTCACCCCTGCCCACCTCCTTTTCCCCACCCCTAGATTGTTTCCCAGAGTTAGGAGTCTCATGTTCTGTCTCCCTTTCTGATATTTCCCACTCATCTTTTCTCCTTTCTAGGGGTATAATTCTTTCACTTTGTCTTCCACCAGTAAGTTTTGATGGAAGGAGAGGGACAGAAATAGGAAAGGGAGAGGGAAAGAGTACTTTTGCCATTCAGCTCCACTTAAGAACACCACAACAGCACTTCCTTCTCTACATGGAACACTGACTCTCTCCACAGACTTGGATTAATGGATTCAGCAAATACTCTGTTGATGATATGCCAGGCACAATCCCCTGTCCTAGCAACTAGGCAGCAGGAGTAAATAAAGAATAGGTAATGGAGAAAGTCCACAAGCAAAACCACACTAATGGAGGCTGAAGTGAGTGTAGAGAGGAAAGTGACCACCATCAATGGGGAAGGAGGAGGCAGTGATGGGACAGTTGCTTTTTAAAAAGGGAGGAGTGGGAAGTAGGATGGTCTGATTAAAGGCATTCGTAAAGCTCACATATCCTCAAAAGGGGCTGGTTGTTTCAGGGTTGGTGCATCACAAGCAGAAAGGAAGGCTGTAGAATACCAATTTCAAGGAGTAGCCAGGTATCCATCTTTCATTTACTTGAGGGCACCATTGGCTTGAACACCCCTCCATGCACACACCCCCATGTACTTGAGCTCCACCTGAACCTAATGTACCACCTGCAATTGGGAGAGAAATGGGAAATAACAAGGGAGAAGATGGCAACCACTCAAATGGGGATTCTGAGTGCCCCAGTCTGCTGAGTACTGGGACATGCTCCCACTGAGACCTCCACTGACTCTGACCCACAGGAAATGGGCCTCCAGCCCACCTAGGGCTAAATAGCATATGGCTCAAGCAGATCTCAGATAAACTTCCAGTTGTGCCAGGTGGACTTTGTGGTACAGATCCAATGAGCTGATGCAGCTGCACCTGTTCAGGTTCACTTGCGCTTGTTTAGTGAACACCATCCCCCACCACTATAGAGAAAATGCCTGATGTGCAAGAAGAGAATTAAACTTGCAACATATAGGTAAATCAAAACACTATTATTTTATTTTATTTTATTTTATTTTTAAACACTTTTTTTAAAGCAGTGTCTAATACAGAGGACTTAAAGATAGAATTGAAATATTAGATAATAGTAGGTAAATTGGAAGCTGGAAGATCTGCATGAAAGTGGCCTAAAGTGCTTGTATTATTTCTGAGGAGGTCAGGATGCTCTTAGCTCTTTATTTTGTTAACTATGTATGGTAAGTGGCATGAGCAAACCAGAAGGATGGAAGTCAAGTATCTAAAGATCTGGACTGGAAAACCTCAAAGTCTGGAAAAGAGAAAAACCAATATTGAAAAGACAGGACAGTATCTTCTGGTAAAGGCTCAATTTCATACCAAAAACAATGAAAAGCTGCATTTAAAAAAATCTAGATGGCATGCTGCCTCTAACCCCTCAAGAAAGCATTGAGGATAAAAAAAATCGCTTAAACAAGACAGTTTAAAAATGAGATCCTGGGGATCCCTGGGTGGCGCAGCGGTTTGGCGCCTGCCTTTGGCCCAGGGCGCGATCCTGGAGACCAGGGATCGAATCCCATGTTGGGCTCCCGGTGCATGGAGCCTGCTTCTCCCTCTGCCTGTGTCTCTGCCTCTCTCTGTGTGTGTGACTATCATAAATAAATAAAAATTAAAAAAAAAATGAGATCCTGTCATCAGAGAAGGGAACACCAAAGCAACTTATGTCCTACACTGTTAGCTGATTTTGCACAGCTGGGTCCCACTTAACCAGCCATAGGTAATGAGGACTACAAGGTCAGGGCCAGGCCCACCTGAGGTGAATCTTACATGAGAACTTTCCGAAGTTAAGCTGGCTTCCCAAAGTGCTACATCCTCAAGATAAACCATCCTTCAGACCCAAGGGAATGTAGAGACAGTGGCCTTGTAACCGAGCAGAGCATTAGAAAGGGAAAAGAGGGATGCCTGGGTAGCTCAGCAGATAATTGGCTGCCTTTGGCTCAGGGTGTGATCCTGGGGTCCTAGGGATTGGTCTGCATTAGACCCTGCGGGGAGCCTGCTTCTCCCTCTGCCTGTGTCTGCCTCTGTGTGTGTGTCTCTCAAGAATAAATAAAATCTTTTTAAAAAGGGGGGAAAGAAAATACCCCTAACACCTTGTAGGTTACTGACCAACCCTTATGATCCAGGTAAACACAACCTGAGCCATGGCTAAAGCAAACACAAGGCATCTTTGGAAGAGGACTTCTTCAATCTAGACCTCAGGAAAACTTTAAAGGTAATTTTTCAGGAGCAGTTAATAAGCAAAGATAATCAGGCACGAGGGGAAAAGGCAATATGACACAATCAGCAGAAAAGAACAGATTCACATAGGCTTTGCATGTTATCAGATACATGTTTTTGTATTGGGTTTTTGTAAAAATATCTTGGTAAAATATTTAAAGATGTATTTGGCTACAGATTGTGACAAAGTTAGAAGCAGAATTGGTGAGCTGAAAGATGAAGGTGAAGATATTATCCAGAACACAGACAACATGGGGTCAGAAAAATGACTGGGTGATGGACACTGAGGGGGCCACTTGATGGGATGAGCACTGGGTGTTATATGTTGGCAAATCGAACTTCAATAAAATATATTTAAAAATATGGTAAAATAGAGAAGGTAGGATTTCACTGGGAAGTTTTACATATATGTAAAGTCACAGTCTCAGAAGGCAAGGACAGAGAAAAGGGCCAAAGGAACTGGGGCTGTGAATTTTCCAGAGCTGATGAAAAACAAGTCTACAGATTAAAAAGCCTAAAGAGTGCATTTACAGAAATCACATCTAGACACATCATAGTGTAACTGTAGAAAAAGGGGAAAAAATTTAACAGCTAAGGACAAATTACTTCAAAGAACAACAGACTTCCCAGCAACAATAGAAGATGAAAGAGTGGAATGAAAACCTGAGTATAAAGACAGAAAATAAACTGTCAGCCTAGATGTTTACACCCAGTGGAAATATCCTTCAAGAGTGAGGACAAAGGGAACCCTGGGTGGCGCGGTGGTTTGGTGCCTGCCTTTGGCCCAGGGCGCGATCCTAGAGACCCAGGGTCGAATCCCACGTCGGGCTCCCGGTGCATGGAGCCTGCTTCTCCCTCTGCCTATGTCTCTGCCTCTCTCTCTCTCTCTGTGTGACTATCATAAATAAATTTTAAAAAATTTAAAAAAAAAGAGTGAGGACAAAATAAACACATTTTAGGACAGAACTTGTTTCTTTTTCCCCTGCTGATCCTAACTAAAGGCAATTCTAAGGAATGCATTTTAATACAGAAAGAAAGTGATCCTAGATGATGTTCTGTGATGCAAAAAGGAAGAGCAAAGAGTAAGAGATATGTAGGCAAATGTAAATGAACATTTTTATACAAAACAATAAAGATTTAGAGTTGTTAAGATAGACTCAATATACCAGACAACAATAATATCTGTCAGGAGAGAGTCAAAAGAATTTATTATATAAAGTGAGATTTTGGTTAATCTCCTACATATTGTAAAATCTAGGGTAATCATAAAATACAATGTATATTTTTAATACTAGTAGAGGAAAAAATGAATTTTTAAAAAAGTAAAAGAAGGAGTGGCAGAAGGAAAAAAGTGTTAGATCTTAATCCAAAAATAATATTTCCATTTAATTTAAATGACAAAGATTGTCAAACAATGACTTCGTTTATTCAAGCCACTATAACAAATACCGCAGACTGGGTGGCTTATTAACAGCTGAACTATTTCTCATAGTTCTGGAGGCTGGAAGTTTTAAGATCAGAGTGGTTGGAGATCAGCATGGTTGGGTGAAGGCTCTCTTTTCTAGATTGCAGATTTCTAATTGTACCCTAATGTGGTGGAAAGGGCTGGGGAGTTCTTTGGGGTCTCATTTTTTTTAAGATTTTATTTATTTATTCATAATAGACATAGAGAGGCAGAGACACAGGAGGAGGGAGAAGCAGGCTCCATGCCGGAGCTGGACAGGGACTCGATCCCGGGTCTCCAGGATCATGCCCTGGGCCAAAGGCAGACGCTGAACCACTGAGCCACCCAGGGATCCCCTGGGGTCTCATTTAATAGCATTGATTTCATTCATCAGAGCTCCACTCTCATGACTTCACTTCCCAAAGCCCAACCCCCTAATACTACCACACTGGGCATTCAGATTCCAACATGTGAATTTAGGGGAAATATAAACATTGACACTGTAGGAGATGGGACAGAAGCATAAAACTCCACTGTATACTGTATACAGGAGACTCACCTCAAATATGAGGATACCCAACATTTGAAAGTGAAAGAATGTGAAAGTTATTTGAAGCAAACAGTAACCAATAGAAACTATTGTAGTTCTAATATTAGATGAAATAGATACTTTAAGTCATAAAGAGATGTACTCCTACAGATAAAGGGAATCATTCATTACATTAAGACAAAAGGTCAGGAAAGAAAATACGAGGAAGACATAACAGTTTTAAGTTAGTATGTACCTAATAACATAGCTCGAGTTGGCAAATATATGCAGAACTCAAAGGAGAAATATAAAATCCACAATCATGATGGGAGATTTTTGGTACATCCCTCAGTAATTAAAAGGACAAAAATATTAAAAAGTAGTACAGTTACAAATTTGAGCATTATGACTTAACAAGTAACCTAATACATGGAACCCTGCACCAGTGTATTAAGTATACATTTTTTTTCCTCAACACACATGAAACATTTTCAAATATTGATCTACACAATGTTACATGTCAGTTATATCTCAGTGAAGTTGGGAGGACAAAATTGACTCAATGCTGGATCATAAAGCAACCTTCAACAAATTTTAAAGAATTGAAATGATACAGAGTATGTCCTCTTGACTATGCAGTTAAATTAGAAATTAATAATAAGATATTAAGCCATCCTCATTATATTCAGAAATTTACAAATATTTTTCTTAGTCATGGTTCAAGGAAGAAAATATTTTGAACTGAATACTGTAATCAAGACTAGTGGGAGGGGATCCCTGGGTGGCGCAGCGGTTTGGCGCCTGCCTTTGGCCCGGGGCTCGATCCTGGAGACCCGGGATTGAGTCCCACGTCGGGCTCCCGGTGCATGGAGCCTGCTTCTCCCTCTGCCTGTGTCTCTGCCCCTCTCTCTCTCTCTGTGTGACTATCATAAATAAATAAAAATTAAAAAAAAAAGACCAGTGGGATATTGATTAAGCAGTGCTTAGACATTTATGGCCTAAAAAGATATTTTTAAAGATCAGAAAACCTAGTAATTTATCACATAAGAACCATGTCAGAGTTAGAACAATCAAATAAATCCCCAAAAAGCTAAAATAAGAAAGTAATAAGAGGTAGACATTTATGAAATAGGAAAACAGAGGATCAACAAAACCAAATGTGTGTGTGTGTGTGTGTGTGTGTGTGTGTGTGTGTGTGTGTGTGTGTTTTGGAAAAGACTAATAAAACTGACAAACCTCTGGTGAGATCAAAGAAAAAAATAACCAACGTCAGGAATAAAAAGGGGGAATAAGAACTGTGAAATCTTCTATTCTCTGAGAGTAGAAACCTCTTCACTCCCTGATACTCAGAGAATAACCTACTCCCTCTAAATTCCTTGAGTCAACAATTCTGAGAACAGGACGTAACATAAGATGAGCCAAATGACAAAGAAACACAACCCATATTAAAAAAAAAAAGAAACAACCCATTTATGAAAGATTGTGATACCTACATGATCAAAGCCCACCCAAACTGCAATGAACACTGTTGATTTGTTTATTTCCCTATAAAACTCATCTCCTACCTCCTTTTGCAGAAACAGTTCTTTGAGAACTTTTCCTGTTGCAACCATTTGAACAAAGCACCCAGTACCTTGAAGTCTCAGTGAATTTCTGAAGTTTGGTATTACAAACGCTACAAGTATTAAAAGAATATGTTATATTCCAATTTTATTATAATAAATTAGAAATGTTACATGAAAAAAAACATCCTAGAAAACTGTAACTTACCAAAACTTTCTAAAGGTCTCACATCTTATGATATGGACTGGTAAAGACTATGAGGGGAGTTCAATCCCTAGGGGATGGAGGAGGACAGGGGAGGGAGGGAAAAGAGCAGAAAGGGGAAACAACAGTGAATATGGAAAAGCCTTCCCTAGGCATACACTCTATTTTGGTGAAAGCCTGAAAATTTTCATCAGTGTTTATGTATGGAGACTCTAGGGGTGAAGTGGTACTGAATACCAGTCATGCAATGCAAGGGAAGTTTTCCATCATGGGATTCAAAAATGAGAGAGGATCACAAAGATACAGATGCAATGAAACGCCAGGACACCTGCACCCCGATGTTTCTAGCAGCAATTTCCACAATAGCCAAACTGTGGAAGGAGCCTCGGTGTCCATCGAAAGATGAATGGATAACGAAGATGTGGTCTATGTATACAATGGAATATTCCTCAGCCATTAGAAATGACAAATACCCACCATTTGCTTCAACGTGGATGGAACTGGAGGGTATTATGCTGAGTGAAATAAGTCAATTGGAGAAGGACAAACATTATATGGTCTCATTCATTTGGCGAATATAAAAAACAGTGGCAGGGAATAAAGGAGAAAGGAGAAAAAATGTGTGGGAAATATCAGAAAGGGAGACAGAACATGAGAGACTCCTAACTCTGGGAAACGAACTAGGGGTGGTGGAAGGGAAGGTGGGCGGGGGGTGGGGGCGACTGGGTGACGGGCACTGAGGGGGGCACTTGATGGGATGAGCACTGGGTGTTATTCTGTATGTTGGCAAATTGAACACCAATAAAAAATAAATTTACAAAAAAAAAAATGAGAGAGGATCAGCTGAGGACCAGTTTGCTGAAGATGACAGTGGGGACCTGAAGTCTGTCTTCATCAAGACCTTGAAAAATTGGTAACAACCACTTCCAGGGTATTACTTGGGCCGGGAGGTTTCTCCATACCTCTTCTCCAGCCTCAGCTGCATGCCTCAGCCTGGAGACATGAAGAAAGACGTTTTAATGCAATTATTTCTATAGAATGTTCCCATTTAGACCTGGCTGTTCTTCTCAGGCTATGGAGGGTATCAGTTATGCTCAGGAGGGAGTTTTTGTGAATCTTATGTAGAGAAACTACAAAGTAGAGCAGCCAAACATGTTTTTTCCACCAGGAACCCGAGATGCAAATTAGGGCTCTTTCACTTAATGTTCCCAATGACTTTAGGCAAGTAATTAAGTCTTGTTTTATGCTGTGTGTCCTCAGCTGTCCCTTATTGGAATAATAATAGTAGGGACCTCATATGTTGTAATGAGGGTTGGAGAAGTTAGTGTTATTAGAGTCCTCAGAAGTGTGCCTAGAATGAGAAATTTTAGCATAAAAGTGCATGAAGGAAGTCTCGCCATGTGATGGCCTCTGTCCCAGGACTCTAGCAACAGGATAGTCAGGTAGTGGAAGGCAGGCCCATCTGAAAGCCAAGAAAATATCTCAAAGACCACCCCATACACAGGTACAACCTAAGATGAGATTTGAGAAAAATGATTGGATCTGGTTACCCAGCAGTATCTTGCTTCTAAGCAAGCAATCCATTATTTCTAAGCAAACATGCTTTGCTTTTTCAGGCTGGAAAAGGAGTCAGCAGAAGTCTCCAGCTCTACTCCAGTGACCAAGAGTGTTGGGTGCAACAGGATTACTTCACACTTGCTTCTCCAGCTTAGGCAGCCTGCCCACTCATACTATATACATTTTGCTTCTCCCCACTCTTCCCTTTGTTTTCTTGGCAATAGATGGGCTGGAGATTAATACAGAAAGGATTGGTGGGAACCAAACCTCTACCATCTTAACTAGGGCTGTTTGGAGGTGAGTGTCCCTTAAGATCTCAAAGGATAAGAGGAGGTCCTGGGGTTGGCAGGGCAAAGCCCTGGAGGACAGAAGTTCCTTTGGTCTTGGATGCAAACGTTAGGGCCAGCATCCCAGTGAATGCAATAACCATGAATTTATTTGTTTTCCCGTCTATAATTTCACGGGGAATGGTCCAACTCACAAGATTGCTCTAAGGATTCATGAAAAAGCATTTTATCTTTTGCAAGTCTTTTTTTTTTAAATATTTTTATTTATTTATGATAGTCACAGAGAGAGAGAGAGAGAGAGAGAGAGGCAGAGACATAGGCAGAGGGAGAAGCAGGCTCCATGCACTGGGAACCCGACGTGGGATTCGATCCCAGGTCTCTAGGATCGCGCCCTGGGCCAAAGGCAGGCACCAAACCGCTGCACCACCCAGGGATCCCCCATCTTTTGCAAGTCTTAATACGAAGATCATTGTTAAATTGACTAGTGATCTGTCTTGTTTTTTAAAGTTAAAGAAGGAGATAAAAGTAAGAGCAAAACATAATGAAAGAAAATGACAATAGAAAGGATCAAAAGTCAAGGTTAATATTATTACTCTTTAGAAAGGGGCAGCCTGGGTGGCTCAGCAGTTTAGCACCGTCTGCAACCCAGGGCGTGACCCCGGGTTCCTGAGATCGAGTACCGCATTGGGCTCCTTACCTGGAGCCCGCTGCTCCCTCTGCCTGTGTCTCTGCCTCTCTTTCTCTGTGTCTCTCATGAATAAATAAATCTTAAAAAAAAAGTTAAATACTCTGGAAAGAGTATTAAAATTGATAAACCTTTGGTGTAATAAAGAAAGAACAAAAGTCACAAATAATCACAATAGACCCCATAAATTATTTAGAAGTGTACTTTTAAATATTTAAATGTACAGGGATTTCCTAGTTATATTTTATTATCACATTGTGGTCAGAAAACATGCTCTTCTTGATTGCAACCCTTTGACATTTGTTTGGATCTGCTTATGGCCCAGCATGTGTTTGATCTCAGTGAAGTTTCCATGGGCACTAGAAAAGAATGTGTTGGGTTTTTTTTTTTTTTTTTAAGATTTTACTTATTTATTTGAGAGAGAGCACAAGTGAAGGTGGGGGGAGAGGCAGAGGAAGAGGGAAAAGCAGGCTCCCCACTGAGCAGGGAGCCTGATTTGGGGCTCAATCCCAGGACTCTGGGATCATGATCTGACCCTTAGGCAGATGCTTAACTGATTGAGCCATTCAGCCACCCCGAGATTATGTGTTTTGCAGATGCGGGTGCACTCATCTAGTTGAAGCTTTACATCAAGGTTGTAGTGTATTGTTCAGATCTTCTCTGCTCTTAATGGATTTTTGTCTGCTTGTTCTGTCGGTTAATGAGATAATTGTAGTTACCCATTTCTACTTACAGATCTATAAAGTGTGCTTTATATATCTGAGGCCATTTTAATAAAATGCATGCAAATGTAGAATTATTATATCTTCCTGGTGAATTGAAATTGTAAGAAGGAAGCCTCTATCTGTAGGAATGCTTTTTGCTTATTTTTTTTCTGAAACTAATAACATCAGCTT
Source organism: Vulpes lagopus (assembly GCF_018345385.1). Lineage (NCBI taxonomy): Eukaryota > Metazoa > Chordata > Mammalia > Carnivora > Canidae > Vulpes > Vulpes lagopus. Next base: position 131,160,747 of record NC_054830.1, read on the forward strand.
CCTTTTTTTTAAGATTTATTTATTTATTCATGAAAGACACAGAGAGAGAGAGACAGACAGAGGCAGAGACATAGGCAGAGGGAGAAGCAGGCTCCAGGCAGGAAGCCCAATGTGGGACTTGATCCTGGGGACTCCAGGATCATGCCCTGGGCCAAAGGCAGATGCTCAACCACTGAGCCACCCAGGCATCCCCATCAGCTTCTTTTTAATTACTGTTATGTGGCATATCTATTTCCATTCTTTGGCTCAATTTAAAGACCCAAAGATGTGCTTAGTATGTGTTTCTTGGAGGTGTCTTTTGGAAATAGCATGTTGTGGTTTTAATATATATATATTTTATTGGAGTTCGATTAGCCAACATTTAGTATAACACCCAGCATTCATCCTGTCAAGTGCCCCCCTCAGTGCCCGTCACCCAGTCACCCCATCCCCCCCGCCCACCTCCCCTTCCACTACCCCTTGTTCATTTCCCAGAGTTAGGAGTCTCTCATTTGTCATCCTCTCTGATTTTTCCCACTCATTTTCTCTCCTTTCCCCTATAATCCCTTTCACTATTTTTTCTATTCCCCATATGAGTGAAACCATATAATGATTGTCCTTCTCGGATTGACTTACTTCACTCAGCATAATACCCTCCAGTTCCATCCACGTTAAGGCAAATGGTGGGTATTCATCGTTTCAATGGCTGAGTAATGTTGTAGTTTTAATCTAATCTGATAACTTCTTTTGATGGGAACATTAGGCCTTCCATATATACTTTTCAGTACATGTGAGCTTAAATCTTCTTCACTGCTTTCTATTTACCCACCTCACCTAGAGTTATGTAATCTTTTCTTGACTTCTTTCATATTGGGTTAGAATTCTTCTGTTAGGATTCTATTACAATTAGTCTATTATTCTACTTTTCCCTATATTGGTTTGGAAGTTATACACTTTTTCTCTTCTTTTACTGGCCAAGGACTTAAAAGATCCATTCTTGATTCATCAAAGCCTAATGTTAATTGGCCCTTTTATCTTCATACTAGACAATGAAAGGATCTCAGAATACTTTAACTTCATTTACCTGTCATTTTATATGCTGTTGTTTTTGTGAAATTTAATTATGTATATATAAAGGTATTTGGATATGTATTGTAATATAGTATTATTGTTTTCTATGCCAAATGTTTATTGAGATTTATCTTCATATTAACTATTTACTTCTCTACCTCCTCAACTTTCCATGTGAGGTCATTTTCCTTCTGTATGAAAAACATCCAGTAGAAAAAAAAAAAAAAGAAAAACATCCAGTAGGACATTCTATCCTGTTAGAGGTAACTCCTTCCAATTTTTGTTTACCTAAAAGTAGCTCTGTTCCCACCTAATTCTTAAAAGATATTTTCCCTAGGAATAGAATTCTAGGTTTAGCATCTTTTGTTACAGTGGAAGCATCAAGCTAACAAGTTCTGACTTCCATACTGGCTGGTGAGCTGTTCATATTCTTGTTTAATACATTCTTTGAAGTTTTTTTCTGTGTCATTGGGTTATTCCAGTTTTACTATGATATGTATAGGTGTGGATTTTTTTAAATAGTAATGCTGCTTCAGATTCTTTGCGCTTTTAAGTTTGTGGATTCATATCTTCAGTTTTGGTAAATTCTCAGCTGTTAGGTACCCTCATTCTGTGACTCCAATAAAGGTATATTAGACCTTATCGCCATAACCCCTATACCTCTTAATATCTCATTTTCATCCCTTTGTCCCCGCTACTCCCTCCTCAGGCTTCATTCTATTTCATTCTATTCTTCATTATATTTCAGTTCACTGAGTCAGTTCATTAGCTGTGTAATCTGCCATTAAATTGATATTCTGTTTTTCAGTTAGAGACTTTCCATTTGTTCCTTTTTTTATAGTATGTCAAATATTCAAATTTGACTTTATCTTGCTTAAACATTATTTGATAAGCTATATGTGTTGACATCTGGCAGGGGCTTTCTCTGATGCTGATCTCTGAGTCTGTCACAGATTTCCTGCATTAGATTCCCTCTGCCCAAATACTTAGAGTATTTTCTGTTTTCCTAGTTGGAACCTGATACACTGCAATCTGCCAAGTTCTCAACCGTGGGCCTTAAAACTTTCCACACATTTTTTTTTCACTGCTCTCCTTTATATTTTGTTAACTTTCAGCGAAAGGGAACTTGGTTCAGGAGCCATATAATTTGTGGTTTAAAGCCAGGAGTCTAATACACACTAGAAGAAAGAATCCCTTCTCAAAGAGTCCTAACCTTTGTAAATAATTTTTGGATAATATTTTTTGGGGGGGGGGCACACTGCCATCCTTTCAATTTGTTTCAGTTGGCCTGTCATCAAGCAAATTCATCCTCTCCTTCCACAAAACAATATCTGAGATACAGATGTTAGTTATTAACTAAAAGTTAAATCATCTTGAAGCTATTTCAATTACATATTTAAAATTTATCATTCAGAAGTTACTTATTCCAAAAAAAAAGTTATTTCTTAGACCTTGTCCTCTGAAGATACAATTAAAACAAAACAACACACTTCAATTAGCACAAACCTTGAACTCCTAGGTCCCAGCTTCTTTATCAGAAGGCTTTTTTTCCCTCTAAAAATAAAGATAAAAGCATGTTACAAAAAATACTAGAATAGCAATACTCTATAATTTTTTTCTTCCTGTGATCTTACTACCCTCTTTCTCATCAAAAAAAAAATTTTTTTTTTGCTACTTTTATAGGAAGTTACATCATTTCCCAGTTCTGCTCTCACTTCCCCCCACATCTAGAATCTTTGATGTTACCTAGTTCATCTGCAGATATTCTGACTAGTGGGGCTTGGAGCAACCTCAGAACCTTCCTCCTCCCTTGGCTCCTTAGCTCTCTCTGAAGTTGACTGACCCTGTCATGGCCTGTGTGGGGATCTGCCCTTCTGCAAAGTAGTCCTTGACTTAGACTACTCTCTAAGTAGTGTGCCTAATCAGTCAGGGGGGAAGACAGCAGACAAACACCATAGTAGAACTTCTGCACAAACATAGTCTTGATGACTCAGTGACCCCATGCTAATTGCTGTGGGGCTTACACCTGCGGATCCCCACTTACTTCTTCCACCATCCTGACACCCTTTTTTAGCCAGTCCCAAACTGCAGTATTTCTGGCGGGCTGCCAACTAGTGTAAAGGTACCACAGACATACACCCCTTGTAGGGTTAGAATAAGCTCCTCATTTAAAATTAACAAACTTCAAAATCTTATGAGAAGCAAGATGGCATCTGGGCAGAGAAGAAGCAGATTCAGCACATCACAGTCATGTTCACCTCAGTGCCCAGGGTCCCTAAGTAGCTAGGATCTGACCAGATCTGGAACATATTTTTCTTGTCAGGACACAACCATTTTAAACTTAAAGATAACATAACTGTTTTTGGAATCTAAGCCAATAATATGTGCATTTACACTTTTAAGAATTTATACAGATAAGAGGTTCTCACTGATCCTGAACCAGATCCAGCAACACCAGGGAGCAGATGAAGGGAAGTATATTTGAGGTAGCACCATGCCCTGTTCAAAGAGACACTTTTGCTTCCAAACATTTGCTTTTGATTTTTCACAGAAACGAACCTTACTAAACTTGCATTTATCTGGTTGTTCTCCTTTCTTTGTAAGGACATAGCCATCTTTTGCGTTCTCTCGAAGCATTTCCTAATAACTTATGGCATAGTTATACCATAACTTAACCAGTCCTCAGTGATAAACATTTGGGTTGTTTCCAGTTTTTTTTTTTTTTTTTTTGCTAGTATAAGCAGTTTTGCAATAAAATATATTTTCTCACCCTTACAGATATTTATCTGAAAGATACATTTCTTTTTTTTCTTTTTTTAGAATCATAAAAATTAATCTCTTTTTTTGGTTTAAGAAATTCTTTTATCTGAGAATAGCTGACAAACAATGTTATATTAGTTTGAGGAGTACAACATAATGATTTGATAAGTTTATACCTTATGATATGCAAGTACAACACTATATAATATCATTGGCTATATTTGAAGGTTACATTTCTTTTTTTTTCTTTTGAAGATTTTTATTTATTTATTCATGAGAGAGAGAGAGATGCAGAGACATAGGGAGAGAGAGAAGCTGGTTCCCTGCAGGGAGCCCAATGCAGGACTCCATCCCCATACCTGGGATCACGTCCTGAGCCAAAGGCAGACGCTCAATGGCTCAGCCACCCAGGCATCCCTGAAGGTTACATTTCTAAAGGCAGAATTGTTGAGTCAAAATTTGCCTTATATTTTTGATTGTGTGAACTTGCTATCCAAAAATACTGTAACAACTTACACTTCCAACAGTAGTGTATAGAACTTCCATGGGATCCCTGGGTGGCGCAGCGGTTTAGCGCCTGCCTTTAGCCCGGGGCGCGATCCTGGAGACCCAGGATCAAATCCCACGTCGGGCTCCCGGTGCATGGAGCCTGCTTCTCCCTCTGCCTGTGTCTCTGCCTCTCTCTCTCTCTGTGACTATCATAAATAAAAAAAATAAAAATAAAAAAAATTAAAAAAAAAGAACTTCCAATTTCCCCATATCTTCACCAACACTAGGTATTATCAACATTTTTTATCTTTGACAAGCTAATATTTGAAAAATGGAATCTACTGGGTTTTTTTAAATCTTGAAACTAGGGCAGCCCCGGTGGCTCAGTGGTTTAGTGCCGCCTTCAGCCCAGGGTGTGATCCTGGAGACCCTGGATTGAGTCCCATGTCGGGCTCCCTGAATGGAACCTGCTTCTCCCTTTGCCTGTGTCTCTGCCTCTCTTTCTCTGTGTCTCTCATGAATAAATAAATAAAGTCTTTAAAAAAAAAAAGTAAATCTTGAAACTGTCTCAAAGAAAAATGGGAAGTACAATATAAAACTTCATTTCTTCCTGAACCATTTGAAAACTAAATTGCTGACAAGACATCCTATAACCTTTGAATACTTTTAGTATATATTTTCTACAAGCAAGTATCTTCTACATAACAACCATAAAATCATAAAATCGTCAAAATCAGATTAACATTGACTCAGTACTACCACCCAATGTTCTGAACCCTTCCAAGTTTCTTTAATTGTCCCAGTAATGTCCTTTGTAATAAAAATATTCAGTTCATAATCATGCATTGCTAATTTAGTTTCTGCATCTTTTTGGTCTTCTTCAATCTAGAATAACGCTCCCATCTTAGAACAAGGGGCTCTCAAGCCTGTACAAGTATCAGAATCATGTGGTGAGCTTATTAAAACACAGTCTACTGGGCCCCAGGGCTCTTGACTTAGAGATTGATTGGCTAAGAATTTGCAGAAATTCTCAGGTGATGTAGATTCTGTTGGTCCAGGGACAGAGCCTCTCCACATTAAGTCCACCAGCATGACTGGTCCCTGATTACTCATTACTCATGAGGCTTGTGCACAAAATGGAAGGTGAAGATGTAGTTGTATCTTCTTAGAATTTAAAATAATGCTTCATACTACCAATAAGTAATGTTTTTAAAAAAAGAATTATTAATTCTTGTCGTGCAAGAAAGCCCAGCTCAACATAGGCAATGTGCTCCCGGTGGGCACCATGCCCGAAGGCACCATCGTGTGCTGTCTGGAGGAGAAGCCTGGTGACAGAGGCAAGTTGGCCCGAGCCTCCGGGAACTACGCGACCGTCATCTCCCACAACCCGGAGACCAAGAAGACCCGAGTGAAGCTGCCGTCCGGTTCAAAAAAGGTCATTTCTTCCGCCAACAGAGCCGTGGTGGGTGTGGTTGCTGGAGGTGGTCGCATTGACAAGCCCATTCTGAAGGCTGGCCGTGCTTACCACAAGTACAAGGCAAAGAGGAATTGCTGGCCACGTGTGCGGGGTGTGGCCATGAATCCTGTGGAGCATCCTTTTGGAGGTGGCAACCACCAGCACATCGGCAAACCCTCTACTATCCGCAGAGATGCCCCTGCTGGCCGCAAAGTGGGTCTCATTGCTGCCCGCCGGACTGGGCGTCTCCGGGGAACCAAGACTGTGCAGGAGAAGGAAAACTAGGCTTGAGGGGCTCAATAAAGTGTGTCCTTCTGCCACCAAAAAAAAAAAAAAAAAAAAATACAAAGCCATCGTATAATACTAAAGGGCTGGCAGCAGGATGGTGAAGACCAGACCAAAGCAGTTGCCCGGTCCCTGCCTGCATACTCCATGCTCCCCACTCCCAAGCAGTCTCACAGAGTTGCTGACTGCACAAGGCTCTCAACTCCACATCAGAGCATCCACTTCTCACCCAACCAGGGCTTTCTTGGGCTTTTTTTTTTTTTTTTTTAATTTATTTATGATAGTCACACAAAGAGAGAGAGGCAGGGATCCCTGGGTGGCGCAGCGGTTTGGCGCCTGCCTTTGGCCCAGGGCGCGATCCTGGGGACTCGGGATCGAGTCCCACATCAGGCTCCCGGTGCATGGAGCGTGCTTCTCCCTCTGCCTGTGTCTCTGCTTCTCTCTCTCTCTCACTGTGTGCCTATCATGAATAAATACAAATAAAATTAAAAAAAAAAAAAAAAAAGAGAGAGAGAGGCAGAAACACAGGCAGAGGGAGAAGCAGGCTCCATGCACCGGGAGCCCGATGTGGGACTCGATTCTGGGTCTCCAGGATCGCGCCCTGGGCCAAAGGCAGGCGCCAAACCGCTGCGCCACCCAGGGATCCCGGGTCTGCTCATCTTCACGGGAAGGAGGGAAAAGCCAGGCAGCAGTGACTCGAGTCACAACACTTGGAGGGGCTGTGGTGGAAGCGATGCCCTGAGCATGCTCTGGGAGCAGCTGCCACTTCTGGAAGCAGCTCACCCTCCCCACGCGGGCGGAAGGCAGATCCTGGGCCACGCGGGGAGGAGACGCCACGGAGCCAAGGCCGGCCTGTGCACCTGCGGCCTGGGGCACCTGCAGCCAACAAGCAGACACGGACTCCGCGGTGGCTGGTCGCTCAGGGGACAGGAGGCAGGGGGCAGCACACCCCACAGAGATGGGGACCCAGAGCTGCGGGTGTCCCAGAGGCGTGTGCAGGCATGCCCACCCCTTGCGCATCCAGAGGGGTCTGGGAGCAGACGTCCCCGGCCTCGGTGTCCACAGCCGCTCCCCGCAAGAAGCAGGGCCCTTCAGCCGCTGACCTCCGGGCAGACGGGGAGGCCCGAGAGCCTTGGCGGCAGGCAGGGAAGCAGCTATGAGGGGGCCCGGGGAATCAGGTGTGAGCCAGCCACCACCCGGACCGACAAGTTTGCACGCTGAGGAATCACAAACGGGTGCTAAATGCCAATGATGCATAAATAATAAACACGGCGGACAGACAGAGGAACGGGAGAGGCAGGGCTGGCTCGCAGGCATCAGCTGGCAGGCAGGAGGGGCCACCCGGGCTCCGCAGGAACCATCCGCGCACCCCGGAGAGGCCACAGGAGGTCCCCCCGGGGCTGTGTCCACACACACACTGCTCGTTGGCTGCAGTGGACCACGGCCAGGCCACAGGCAGAGCTCTCACCGGCCCAGAGACATGGCCTTTCCTTAGGGGAGTGCCAGGTGTGCACGTGTGTGTGTGCGTGTCAGCACGTGCGTGATCGTAGTACACGTGATGTGTCCACATGTCAGTGCACATGATGCCCGTGCATGTGGGAGCTGAGTACGTGCGGGGCGATGCACGTGCGCAGCCACACCCTCCCCGTGTGCTATCCCCGGGCCCACTGGTATTAGACGCTCTCAGTACGTAATAACCAACGTGTGCTCCTTCAACAAAGCGTAAAGGTGCCAAGGTCATCACTTGAAACACGACAAGTGTATAATTAATTAATTATTAATTAAACTAATTATTAAATTAGTTTTCCATTGCCACAATTTGGTGGCTTAAAACAACATAAACTTGTTATGTTAGAGTTCTGGAGACCAGAAGTCCCAAATAGATGTCTTTGGCCTAAAAATCAGGGTGTCAGCTGAAGTTGCATTCTTTCAGGAGGTTATAGAGGAGAATCCATTCCTTGTCTTTTCCAGATTCTACAGGCTCTCTGTATCCTGCTCCTATGGCCTACTTCCATCTTTTTTTTTTTTTTTTTAAGATTTTATTTATTTATTCATTCCTGAGAGAGAGAGAGAGAGAGAGAGAAAGAGAGAGAGAGGCAGAAACACAGAGGGAGAAGCAGGCTCCATATAGGGAACCTGATGTGGGACTTGATCCCGGGTCTCCAGGATTACACCCTGGGCCGAAGGCAGGCGCTAAACTGCTGAGCCACCTAGGGATCCCCTCTACTTCCATCTTCTAAGCCAACAATGGCCAGATGAGAATTTCCCATGCTGTATTAATTCTGACTCCCTCTTACAAGTATAAGAACTTCTCCCTCTGCCTATGTCTCTGCCTTTTCTCTGTGTCTAAATAAATATTTATTTATTTATTCATGAGAGACACAGACTGAGAGAGAGAGGCAGAGACAGGCAGAGGGAGAAGCAGGCTCCTCGCAGGGAGCCCAATGTGGGACTCGATCCCGGATCCTTGGATCATGCCCTGAGCCAAAGACAGGTGCACCCAACCGCTGAGCCACACAGGGATCCCTAAATAGATAAAATCTTTTTTTAAAAAAAAGAACATTGAGCCACCAGGATAATATAGAATAACATCTTTATTTCAAGATCCTAAACATCTGCAAAGTCTGTTTCGCCGTGTGAGGCAATGTATTCACAGATTTTGAGGATTAGGACATTTTTGGGGTCCATTACTCTACCTATCAGAGAAGACCACTGGCTGTTTACCAAACTGTTATTCCCTTCTATGGGCACACAGCTAGACTACATTTTCCATACTTATTTGCAGATGGGTGAGGTCTCTCAAAAGGAATGTGAGAGGCACCTGGGGGGCTCAGTGGTTAAGCATCTGCCTTTGGCTCAGGTCGCCATCCCAGGGTCCTGGATAGAATCCCTCATCAAGCTCCCCAGTAGGGGGCCTGCTTCTCCCTCTGCCTGTCTCTGCCTCTCTCTGCGTCTCTCATGAATAGCTAAATAAAATCTAAAAAAAAAAAAGGAATGTGAGTGGAACTGTGTGTTCTTTCCACATCAGGCCTACAAGAACCTCTTTTGCAGGTTCTTCCTGTTCTTTCTGCTTTCTCAGGACCTTAGAGGATGTGCCATCAAAGTACTTCCCTACTTCTCTGCCTCTTTCCACTATCAGATTTCATGAGCTGGGGCCTCACTTTGGTAGAAATCTGGAGATGGGAGGGAGTGGGGACTGACCTGGCCTGGGAGGTCAGGGAAAGACACAATGAAGAGGTAGTATTCTAGCTGAGGGCTGAGCACTGAGGCTGAGGAGGCATTAGCCAAGAAAAGAAGGAAGAAGAAAGTCAACAGGCAGACACACTGCTAGAAAGAGGCTGAACTTAAAAGACACCAGCAAATACATGTAGTAACTGGATAGGATGTATGTGAAAGAGAGAGGGAAAGTACTCTGGGGACAGGGCAGGGGTTGAAGGTGGGGTGTGAAGAAGAGCTGGCAAGTGAGGTGCACTAGAGATGGGGCTAGAGCTCCAAAGTCAGCCTGGATTGTTGACTCTGCAGAGCTGCAGTTGGAGCTCAAACCCTCAACCCAGCCAAAGCTGTCAGGCACCACCAGAAATGTGACCTGGTGCCTGGTGCCCTGCTCAGGTGCTCTAGGAAGCTTGGGTATCGGGGCTGTGACTATGGGCCCATTCTAATATGTAAAAACATGAGGACAACCAAGAAGATGGGTGGAAGCAACTAAGGCTCCTTTTCTCCTGGCTTGTGTCCAGAAAGATTTCCATCCCAGCAGAGGTGCTTAGAAGACAGGTATGTGTGGACCTCTGAGCAGGGAAACCTTGGGTCTGTTTCACTGTCCCTATTCTTAGAGCCATGCTGTTCTAAGGCTGATTCAAAAAGATCCCAGATATGGAAGGGTAGGCTGTGAGCACTGCGGAAGAACTCTTTGCACATAACCACTTAGTCCAAACCCTGCATTAAGAGACCAGAAAAAATAGTAGCATAGTTTCTAACAGGTCAAATCCATGTCCCTGGGATGTCTACCACAGCCCCCTGAAGTTCCTGCATGAGAAAGCTTACAGCTGCCAGAAGAATTCAGTTTATTCCAGCCAACACATAAGGATAAGGTCCTTGTCTCCCAGTCTCTGCAAGAGAGTGGGAGCCTAACTTTCATAAGCACTAGTTAGCAAATCCAGATGGCCCTCATCCTGCACCTATATATTTCTACTTTCCTGATTCTGCTCACCACCCCCACTGCATTTCCCCCAGTGACCACACTCAAAGCAAGATGGGATTTTTCAATGTTGAGATTATTATTTTCTCCTGAGATTGAGAACTGTTTGAGTGTGGAAGAGGGATTGGGTGGGAAAGCAAATGAGCTTCCGTGTGAGGAGGTGCGGCCAGGCTCTGGACAGTTACCTCAGGTTCTGCTTGTCAGGATGGTGGTGACCAGGGAGTAGAGATCCAGCTCCACGGTATAACAAAGTGCCTCTAGCTAAGTCATTTCATTGATTTGAGATTCTCTTTCCACCTTGGCACACTGATCTGTAAAATGGTCTTCAAACTTTTTTATGTGTAGCAACTTTTCAGATGGAAATTTAGATAATTCTCTCAAACAGATGACAATAGAGCTTCTTTAGTAGAGTGGAGAATTGAGGGGTTGCCCACTGGGTCTAACAGACTCTCCTAAGGGAACTGAATTACCTCCAAAGAACCTGCTACCACATAAACTACTGTTCCAAGGCACCCAATCTCACCTTCTTCCACTTAGCAGTCAGACCCCACCCAGCAGAGTTCTGTCAGGGCACATGTCCAGCTTCCTTCAAGCTTCTAACCAAGTAAAAGGGCAGCTCTCAGGTAATTCCCTGAAAAGAAAGCTTAGTCCTCTGCTTCCTCTGCCTTTTTCTACCTGGCTGGGAGAGGGGATAATGGAGTGGCATCTTGAACCCACAGGTAGATACCATGTATTGATCGTATAAAGTCAGTGTGTCAGCATCATTGCACAGTGACCTTGTGGAGCACAGCAACATTGTTCTGAACCACCCCCCTACCTACCACTATACTATTACTGGCTTGTCTTGTTAAAGGCAGTGTGTTTGGGTCTTTTTGGAAAGTGGATCAGCCAGTTGCTTAACCAGGAGAGCAAGGCTCAAAGGAGGAATTTGATAACTTCTACATTACCTACTCTCAGCCTTCAGCCATGCTCAACTTATGGAAGGCCATTTCACTTATTATGACACATGTTCCCATGTGGCTTTGGCTCACTTTTAAAACTTCCTCAACTCTACCCCAATAAAGAAATCTGCAAGTTTGTTGAATGAGAGGATCAGAAGAGGGTTGGTTCATCCAATCAGTCATAAATGTAGACGCTAATTTCTAAAATGGTGTGAGAACACAAAGGAAATTAGTAGAAGAGCTGATTTTTTTAAAGATTTTATTCATTTATTCATGAGAGACAGAGAGAGAGGCAGAGACACAGGCAGAGGGAGAAGCAGGCACCATGCAAGGAGCCCAATGCAGGACTCGATCCCGGGACTCCAGGATCACACCCTGGGCTGAAGGTAGGTGCCAAACCACTGAGCCACCCAGGGATCCCTGAAGATCTGATTTCTATTTCCTGCTCTTCTTGCATCAGTTCCTGCCAACTCCCACCTTTTATTTATGCTTACAATTCTTCCTCCCTCCTCTTTCCCCTTGGATTTTTTCTGGAGTGCCTACATATGTTGTTCAAACATGTGACATCACATGGGTCCTGGCAGACTCCTGGTAACTTGAGTACCAGGAAATGGTGATACCAAAGGAGAGCAGAGGCCGGGAGGGGCGGGGCAGGGGGGGGGGCGGCGCTTCCTGCTGAGACACTGCCAAACCTCAGAGGGAAAACAAAAAAGGTCACGGGTCACCTACAAGAAAAAAAAGACAGCTGTAAAAAGAAATGTGACTTTAGCGGACTTTATTTTCAGTTTGAAATCTTAGTAATTGCCATGATTTATGAGTCAGCCTAGGGTCTAGGTGTCTCACTACATTATTTCTTTTTTTTTTTTTTTTTAACTTTTTTAAATTTATTTTTTATTTATTCATGAGAGACACACACACAGAGAGAGGCAGAGACACAGGCAGAGGGAGAAGCAGGCTCCATGCAGGGAACTTGATGTGGGACTCCATCCGGGTCTTCAGGATCACACCCTGGGCTGAAGGCGGCACTAAACCGCCGAGCCCCTCCGGCTGCCCACATACACTATTTCTAATTTTTACAGAATTACTCAAGGTAAACATTCATACTCTCATTTTATAAATGAAACAAGTTCAGAGGAAGATAAGGGATTTAAACCCAGCCTTGACCCTTTCCCCCCTCATGCCACCCTGCCTTCCACTTTAGACAAGAAATATAAAGTATTAAAAACTGACCTTGGAGAATGTGATTAATATTATGTGCCAATTTAGCTGACCATGGTGCCCAGTTATGTGATCAACTACCATTCTGGATGTTTCTGTGAGAGTGTTTCTGGTTGAGAGATTAACATTTAAATTGATATACCAAAGCAGATTGCCCTCCATCATATGGGTGGGGCTCATCTAATTGAAGACATGCATAGACCAGACAGACTGACCTCCCCTGAGCCAGGAGAAATTCCACCAGGATTGGGCATTCAGACTTCAACTGCAGCGTCAGAGCTACTCCTTGGGTCTTCTTTCTGCAGGCCCACGCTGCAGATTTTGGAGAAAACTGTTCTCAGAGATGAATGCTGGTAGATTACAAACCAAAGGAACCAGAGAGAAAGTTGATACACCGCTATAGGCTGTTCTGAACTGCTTTCCTGCAGCTTCTGGGGTTTCTCTGTGAATGGCACAGGGGTAAGTGAGCCATGCAAAGATGCCGAGGTCAGACTAGTGGACTCTCTTCTTCCCACTTTGTAATTATGCACCTGTGTCAGAGTTCCTCTTCCTGGGCTTACAAGAGGACTACATTTCCCAGTTTCCCTTGTAATTAGGGGTGATGATGGGACTGGGTTCTGTTCAATGAAATATGGGTGGTGTGATGTAACTACATCCTGGCTTGGCCCACAAAAATTGTAATCCTCCAGCTCTCTCTTCCACTATTCCAGCAACCTGGGAGTTCATATTCAAAATGAGTTGACTAGAATATGGAGAAGGGCCACCAGCACTATATTAGGCTTTGTATGAGCAAGAAATAAACCTTAAACACATTAATTCACTGAGGTTTGGGTTTCCTGGTTTCCTCCCCCTAGGCTATTCTGTGCTGACAAAAGCAGCATCCAGTTAGTCTCTGTATTGTTCAGAAGGAGCTAGGCTGCTGTAACAAAGAGAGTCAATGATACAATGTTTTTAAAATACAACAAGCAACTGATCTGGTTTTTTTATATGTATATTTTCAATTGAAGTTCAGTTTGCCAACATATAACACCCAGTGCTCATCCCGTCAAGTGCCCTCCTCAGTGCCCGTCACCCAATCACTCCATCCCCCTGCCCACCTCCCCTTCCACTACCCCTTGTTCTTTTCCCAGAGTTAGGAGTCTCTCATGTTTTGTCACCCTCTCTAATTTTTCCCACTCAGTTTCCCTCCTTTCCCCTATAATCCCTTTCACTATTTCTTATATTCCCTGTATGAGTGAAACCATATAATGATTTTCCTCCAATTGACTTACTTCACTCAGCATAATACCCTCCAGTTCCATCCACATCAAAGCAAATGGTGGGTATTCATCCTTTCTGATGGCTGAGTAATATTTCATTGTATATAGAGACCACATATTTATCCATTCATCTGTTGATGGACATCGAGGCTCCTTCCACAATTTGGCTATTGTGGACATTGCTGCTATAAACATTGGGGTGCAGTTGTCCCGGTGAAGCAACTGATCTGTTTACACAAGTTGTGCCATGTGATTATTTTCACAGGTATCTCAGTTTGGATGATAAATTATATGGATATCCTACTTAAGGAAAAAAGAACTGTATATTTCTCTCATTTCACAGTCCAAAGTAAGCACTCCTGCCTGACAGCTCTGTCCTGAGTTCCTTTTATGTAATTGCTCTGCAAATTTCAGGGAATTGTTGTCATCTGGATGGTTGGAGCTGGGCTACTGCCATGTGAGGTTGTCATCAGTGACTTTTTGAATTTTTTTTTTTTTTTTTTTGAGAAAGAGAAAGAACATGCACACAAGTCAGTGTGCTCGAGCAAGGGGGAGGGGCAGAGGGAGAGGGAGACAATCTCAAGGAAACCTTATGTTCAGTGCAAAGCCTGAGTGGGGCTCAATCTCATCACCCTGAGGTCATGACCTGAGCTGAAATCAAGAGTCAGATGCTTAACCAAGTGAGCCAACCAGTGCCCTGACTTTCTGATGTTTTAATCTTCTGATTCCCATGGTTAATGAAAGACCAAAGTGGAGGCTACAGTTTGAATATACACCTAAGCCCAAACATTCTTAGTCACATAATCAAAACATAAAACTGTTCTGATTTTTCCAAAATGGTGATTCTGACCTTAACCAAAGTTAAGCTTTCTTCATGTTAGCATAACCATGTTAGCATAACCATGTTAGCATAACCTTTCCTACTCACCTACACACAAATAAGCTTATGTTGTGCTTCTACTCTAAAAAGAATATAAGTTTCTTCTAACCAATCACAATAGTAAACAATGTATTTCCTCATGCTCTATAAATTGAGCTGTAATAGCTGAGAGCCAGCTATAACCACTTTTGGTTTGAAGTCTTCCTGTTCATGAATAGTTTGTTTCTATCTCAAAATATTCATATCAAATAAGTTTCTCTGGATTTTCTCTTTACATCATTCTAAACTATAAGCACAAAGAGACCAGAGTCCAATCTTTTTGTTTCTAACTTATTTTGAGATCATTAGATTCACAAGCAGCTGTAAGAACACAGAGATCTTTTACCTAGTTCCTCTAAAATAGTAACATCTTACAAAAGTATTATATAATATCACAACTAGGATGTCTATATTGGTACAAGCAAAAGATCTTGTACAGATTTCCTCAGTTTTACTTGTACTTGTATGTGCATGTGTTATTTGGTTCTATGCAATTTTATCACATTTTTTTTTTTTCCAGCATCTAGGAAGTAGGGAGCTTGCCCCCCCCCCCTTTTTTTTTTTCTTATTTATTTATGATAGTCACACAGAGAGAGAGAGAGGCAGAGATACAGGCAGAGGGAGAAGCAGGCTCCATGCACCGGGAGCCTGACGTGGGATTCGATCCCGGGTCTCCAGGATCGCGCCCTGGGCCAAAGGCAGGCGCCAAACCGCTGCGCCACCCAGGGATCCCAATTTTATCACATTTGTGACCACCACCACGGACAAGAGGCAGAAAGGCCAAATCACTTCCTCCCAGGCCTGGAGCAATGCCTGTCGCCAAGAAGTTGAATTAATTAATTAATTAATTAATACTGTCCTAGCTAGGGTTCTCAGAAGTGGTAACAGAGATGCAAAAATCCTCCAATGTAAATAACATACATACAACAGTGCAGAGGTAGGGCTGGTAGGGACAGTGGTGCCATATGCCTCTGGGCCAGGTGACTGCTGCAGCCCACCATGTCCTCCGCTGGCGGGCAGGGCAAAGTTAGGGCATGCCCAGTCCTTACAAGTGCAAGGCCTAGAGGTTGCACACATTGCTTCCCTCCCATCTCTTTGGCCAGAATGCAGTTGAAAGGACACAGCAAGCTACAAGGGAGGCTGAGGTTGATGGTGCTATATGCTTGCTACTCCGCCTTCCTTCCTGCCCTTGGTAAGGTTCCCCAAGATGAAGAGTACTTTCCTACCCCACTGATGTTCGGCTTTGGCCAGGGGAATGTGGGCAAAAGTGACAATGTATTGGTTCTAAGCCAAGGCCTGAAGGGGCCTGTCACATTTCTCCTCATCCCACTGGCACAATTGCCACCCTCTGTGAGAAGAGTCTGCTCAAATTAATATTGTGAAAATGTCAATGTTACCCAGGGCAATTTACACGTTTAATGCAATCCCTATCAAAATACCATGGACTTTCTTCAGAGAGTTAGAACAAATTATTTTAAGATTTGTGTGGAATCAGAAAAGACCCCGAATAGCCAGGGGAATTTTAAAAAAGAAAACCATAGCTGGGGGCATCACAATGCCAGATTTCAGGTTGTACTACAAAGCTGTGGTCATCAAGACAGTGTGGTACTGGCACAAAAACAGACACACAGATCAATGGAACAGAATAGAGAACCCAGAAGTGGACCCTCAACTTTATGGTCAAATAATATTCGATAAAGGAGGAAAGACTATCCATTGGAAGAAAGACAGTCTCTTCAATAAATGGTGCTGGGAAAATTGGACATCCACATGCAGAAGAATGAAACTAGACCACTCTCTTACACCATACACAAAGATAAACTCAAAATGGATGAAAGATCTAAATGTGAGACAAGATTCCATCAAAATCCTAGAGGAGAACACAAGCAACATCCTTTTTGAACTCGGTCACAGTAACTTCTTGCAAGATACATCCACGAAAGCAAAAGAAACAAAAGCAAAAATGAACTATTGGGACTTCATCAAGATAAGAAGCTTTTGCACAGCAAAGGATACAGTCAACAAAACTCAAAGACAACCTACAGAATGGGAGAAGATATTTGCAAATGACGTGTCAGATAAAGGGCTAGTTTCCAAGATCTATAAAGAACTTCTTAAACTCAACACCAAAGAAACAAACAATCCAGTCATGAAATGGGCAAAAGACATGAACAGAAATCTCACAGAGGAAGACATAGACACGGCCAACAAGCACATGAGAAAATGCTCTGCATCACTTGCCATCAGGGAAATACAAATCAAAACCACAATGAGATACCACCTCACACCAGTGAGAATGGGGAAAATTAACAAGGCAGGAAACCACAAATGTTGGAGAGGATGCGGAGAAAAGGGAACCCTCTTGCACTGTTGGTGGGAATGTGAACTGGTGCAGCCACTCTGGAAAACCGTGTGGAGGTTCCTCAAAGAGTTAAAAATAGACCTGCCCGTTGGACCCTGGCTCACGGGTGCCTACGTGTCCCGGTGGACGCCCCAGAGACTCAGACCCCAGACAGGCAGATGCAACAAGCAAGAGGGTTTATTGGACGTTTGCGCAAACGGGCTCTCCGCCTCCGAGGTGGCAGAGCCCCCTGATTAGCAATTACAGGCATCTTTTAAAGGCAAAAAAACCGCTTAAAGGCAAAGAAACCGGGGGAGTAGCATAGCATCCAGGTTATTGATTTCTCAGAAGGTCAACATGAACCTGTTCAGGGACATTTCAGTCAGGGTGTGGGGGGGAATGGTTTTCTTATCTCGGACAAACAGAATGTTTTTTGTTGCTTAATTTCCAGGAAGGGGCAGGGATGGGCTGCCTCTGGATTAGGGCTGGTCCTACTCACGGGGGGGGGGGGGGGGGGGGGGGGGGGGTGGGGGGGGTGTGGTTCTTCATGCCCTACGACCCAGCAATTGCACTGCTGGGGGATTTACCCCAAAGATTCAGATGCAATGAAACGCCAGGACACCTGCACCCCGATGTTTCTAGCAGCAATTTCCACAATAGCCAAACTGTGGAAGGAGCCTTGGTGTCCATCGAAAGATGAATGGATACAGAAGATGTGGTCTAGGTATACAATGGAATATTCCTCAGCCATTAGAAATGACAAATACTTGTGAAGTAAGCAGGGCCAAAAGCCAAGAATTTGGGTGTATAGAATTGGCATCCAATTTTTTCTACCTGGGATACTGCTAGAAATATGCAAGAGGTAAAAAGCTTTTGAAAGCACAGCAATTTAGGAGTGAATATCCATTTTGAGGTAGATGAATTAGTCCCTGATAAAGTACTGGCTGCTTATTTGAAACTGAGGAAAACGAAACATAGCTTAAAACATTTCTTCAAATACAAATACATCCTAAATTTTACCTAGGTTGTTTTTGTTTGTTGTTTTTGTTTTTTGGTATTTATCATCAAACTTTTTGTTGTGAAATAAAAATGCTGAAAGACTAGAACCACAAAGTCCTTCTATCTAGATTTATTGGTTGTCAACGTTTTAGCATATTTGCTTTTCCTCCTTCTCTCCCCTCTCCTCACACACCAAAATACACTAGTTTTGAAAATAAGAAGATTCATGATCTCTAATACTTCAGCATGATTCTCCTAAAAACAAGGGCAATCTCCTATATAACACAATGCCAGTATTACACTTAAGAAAATTAACAATCATTCTACAATCACAACTAATATCCCAGCCATATTTAAATTTTCCCACTTGTCTCCTAAAGATTTCTATTCATTTCCCCAATGATCTAATTAAAGGTTTACAGATTCCATCTGGAGGTTAATCTGGAAACTCTCCTCCATCTTCGGTTTGGTGTTGACTTATGCTGATTTTTCAAGAATCCAGACCAAGTAACTAATAGAAAGTCACACATTCGTCTGATTGTATTTGGATGGTGTTCTCTTTTACTTTTAAACCTGTATTATCCTTAAAATGAAGTTAAGTCTGGATACTTGATTAGGTTTAGGTTAAACTTTTCTTTTTTTCTTTTTTTGGAATACCTCAGAGGCATCTCATAAGAATGTTCATACATTGGGTTTTTTCCACTAGTGGTTATGCTGAAAGTGATGGCTTGGGTAAGACGGTGACTGCCAAACCTCCACAAGGAAGTGTCTGCCTGGAAATGGAGACTGAGGCAAAGTTCACAGGCTAAAGTTTTATGACAAGTGCAATCCTATGAATGCAAAAAAGGTGAAAAAACAGAATTGAAGCAGAAAAAAGAGAGAAAATGAATACCATGTGGCTTGTTGCCAAGCTGGCTCTGGTTTCATAAGCAGCTCCACTTGGTCATGTGGGACATCTTTGGAGGTGCTCTGTGGCACCACTGCTTCTTTTTTTTTTTGGCACCACTGCTTCTGGGTGGAGTCCTTCTCTGGCACAAAGTGTGCAGTGTGTTAATGCCCCTGTACTTCTGGGTGTTACCAGTGCTTGTGGGCAGCTGCTGGGAAAGCCAGGGCTTCTGTAGGTCCCGTGTTAGACTTGGGCATGGGAGCTTCTGTATGTAATGACATACATTTCTGGTGTAATGACAGCCTTGCCAAAGACAGAGATGTCTTGTAGGAGGTGAGATGACAAGATGGAGGCTGGAACTTTACAACCATCACTGGGGCCAGGAATCAGGACAAGTGGGTCTTGAGAAGTAAGCAGGGCCAAAAGCATCTGTGTGAATGGGCACATATTGGATCCAATACCAAAAGAAACATCTTTCTCTTTGAAATTAGTAATGATCTGTGGAGTGCTGTTTTGCCCCTGTAGGAATATTCTATGGCCCAACTACTTTTTATGTAATGGTTTTAGTACCCATTGATTATTCTTGTCTGAACCAGTTATGACATCAGGAGTTGCATGATATGGGGGCTAGTTGTGCTCACTGCTATACTAAGGTGTCATTTCTTCTAGACTCTTCAGGGACACAAGTAGGAATATATTTGTGTGTGTGTGTGTGTGTGTGTGTGTGTCAATAACAATATGAACTCCGGCAGCCTGGGTGGCTCAGAGGTTTAGCGCTGCCTTCAGCCCAGGGTATGATCCTGGAGTCCCAGGATTGAGTCCCACGTTGGGCTACCTGCATGGAGCCTGCTTCTCCCTCTGCCTGTGTCTCTCTGCCTCTCTCTCTCTCTCTCTCTGTTTCTCTCATGAATAAAAACAACAACAACAACAACAACAAAAATATGAACTCATGCTACGTTAAACAGTATTTTTCTTAAAATTCTTTTTATATTTTCTTTTTCCTTTGATGTTGGAAATTCTTGGTTACCAATAATATTAATGTAGGGTATAGTCAGAATAGTATGTTAAGTTACCCAAAATAACTTTCTCTTTCCTTGTTGGTTCAGTAACTAGTTTTATATAGAGTTAGGTTATTTGTTTCTTTTAAGCTCCAGGTTTAATGGATTTTCTTTATGATTAACTTTTGTTTTTGAGGTTGTTGTTTTTTTAAGATTTTATTCATTTATTCATTACACACACACACACACACACACACACACACACACACACACATACACACAGAGACACACACAGAGGCAGAGACACAGGCAGAGGGAGAAGAAGGCTCCATGCAGGGAACCTGATGTGGAACTTGATCCTGGGACTCCAGGATCACACCCTGGGCCAAAGGCAGGTGCTAAACTGCTGAGCCACCCAGGGATCCCCTGTTTTTGAGTTAAAAAAAATATATGGTTCAAAAATCAATCAACACATTTAGTTAGAGAAGCCTCACTCCCATGCGCATCCTCTTCACTCTGTTTTATTTTCATTCATTTCTGATTTCTCCTTTCCTGCATTTCTTTTTGCAAAAATCAGCAAATATGGAGTTACAGTTGACCCTGGAACAACACAAGGATTAAGGATATGGTCTCCCTCAAAACTTAACTACTAATATCTCACTATAGTATTATATACTGTATCCTTGTGATAAAATAAGCTCGAGAAAAGGTTATTAAGGAAATCTAAGGAAGAGAAAATACATTTACACTATTGTATTGTACTATACTGTACTTATTTAAGTGAACCCATTCAATTCAAATTGTATTATTTAAGGGTTAATACACATTTTAATTTCCCCTTTTTTCTTAGCAAAATGGAGAACACTATATACTCTGTTCTTTGTCTAGACTTTTTTTCTTTTAATAACATGTATGCAAGGAATTGTTCCATATTGGTTCATAGATACCTTAAATGCTAAAATTCACTGTTTACTATATACATATGTCAAGTGTATTAGGGTAGGCCAGGCAATGTTGCAATAACAGAGAAATCCCCAATTCTTCACAAATAAAGGTTGGTTTCTTGCTCACATAAAGTCCTATATGGGGGAGCACTGGGTGGCTCAGTGGTTGAGCTTCTGCCTTTGGCTCAGGGTGTGATCCTGGAGTTCTGGGATAGAGTCCTGCATGGGGGGCTCCCCACAGGAAGCCTGCTTCTCTCTCTGCCTATGTCTGTGTCTGTCTCTCTCTCTGTGCCTCTCATGAATAAAATCTTTAAAAGAAAGTCCTATGTGGGGTAGGACACCCTCCTATGCCTTACAGCCACATGACTTGGAGCATATGTCCCCCATGATAGCCAGGCTGGGAAGCTAAGCCTGGAAACAGCCCATGCTAGAGCCCCATCACATGGCCCCAAAGCAATACAAGGGAGGTTGAAAATGTGTCTCATTCGTCATGAAGGGGAAACAGAAACAGGATTTTGTTAATTATATAGCATCATCTCTGCCACAACAGACTCACATTCATCCTCTTATATAAACCCCACAACAGTTCTACAAGTTAGGTACTTTTATTATGCCCATCTTACAGCAGAGGACATTGAAGCTTCAAGCTTTTTTTTAAATTTTATTTATTAATTCATGAGAGGCACACAGAGAGAGGCAGAGACACAGGCAGGGAGAAAAACAGGCTTTCTGTGGGGAGCCTGATGTGGGATTCAATCCCAGGATCCTGGGATCATGACCTGAGCCAAAGGCAGATGCTCAACCACTGAGCCACCCAGGTCTCCCGAGGCATCAAGCTTCTATATTCCTTTCAAAATTAGAGTGTTCCTGTGTGTCAAGATTAATTTCAGATCCAGGTGTATCTGGTATAGCCCACTAAGAAACCACAGCAAACCCATTTCATCCATGCATAAAAGCAAAATTTGCAGAAACGGAGATCAGAGCAATTGGTGTAGGAAACAAATATTTAGACTTAGGATTCATAAGCTATTTCTTACAAAAAAGTGCAAAATAAAAATTAAACCCCTGGAACCATAAAGACTAAAGCATCACAGGACTCGGTGTTTCAGTAACATTGGATGATAAAACAGCTTTATTTATCATTTCTGAATCACGAGCTAAATGTTATAGATTTTTTTGAAGTACAAAGTGATATTGTAAACACTTTTTCTTCCTCTTCCTAAGTAAAAGCATCATATGTTCACTGCATGTTAGAAATAATGACTCTTTCAAACCATTTGGGATAGTTCTGAGGAATTAAACCAGGTAATCTCCATAGAATTTTAGGTTGAAAAACCTTGTTTTAGAGGAGGAAATAAATAAAATTTAAAGGCCATTTGGACAGTGCTTTTAGTATCACATTTATTATATTTATATTTTTAAGAATTTTATTTATTTATTCATGAGAGACACAGAGACAGAGGCTGAGACATAAGCAGAGGGAGAAGAAGGCTCCCTGCGGGGAGCCCGATGTGGGGCTCAACTGCTGAGCCACCCAGGCATCCCCTTCCTTAACGTTTTTAATGGGGAAACAATGTATTATTCTTGGAATGCCTATGCTATTTTCCATTACCCTACAAACTTGGTCCTCTGGGCTCAAATTTGTACAATTTACAACTTCGTTTCTAACATTTTACTATATATCTATGAGACTATGGCCGGATCTGTTTTTAGGGATTTGGCTTACTGGAATCTGTAAATTTCACTCAGGTTTTAGCCCAAAGTCCTTCCTCATTCACTGTGTCATGTCTCTGTTCTCATTTTCTCAAAATGATTAGGTTAAGTCTTCAGCATTCTGTATCTCTCTCCCACTCCTCTTAGTTTTGATTCCACACCTTCCCAGGCAGGATTTTCATATAGTGCTTCATTAAAACTTTGGTTTCCTCTGTGGCTGCTCCCATCTAGTGACACCTTACAGCTGTTCACTCTCCACTCCAGTCCCCCAAGATATTGCTGGGGGTTGGATGGTACTAAAGAAGACGGAAAGGAGTAAGACTAGGGACAGCTGCACCACAATAAATTCCAAATCAAGGCAAAGAAGAATCAGTGCTGACAATTATGGTGGTCTCAAAGAGGGAGTAGCATTTGAGATGGTAATAAAAGACTTCCAAAGATTTTGTGGGAGAAGAGAAGAATGAAGTAGAACCCAGCCTAAGGGAGGGGAGATGAATTCGGAGTCTCCATGTCTCTCAGACCAAAGATCCCTGGTCTCTTCCCTGGAATGAAGTGCCTGTGGTATTCTAGGTATTGTCAAAGTCCAGAAAAAAGTAAGTTGTTTTTTTTTTTTATACACAAACACACACATATACACACAAACATACACATCCCATTCTCTACTGAAATTCTATTGTTTTTTGCCCACTCAAGAAAGTATGTTAGAATTAAAGCATGTGGAATGCCTGGATGGCTTAGTAGGTCAAGCATCCAACTCCTGGTTTCAGCTCAGGTCATCTCATGGTCATGGGATCCAGCCCCTTGTTGAGCCCTGCATTGGGCTTTCTGCTCAGTAGAGAGTCTGCTTGAGATTCTTCTTCTTTTTTAATATTTTATTTAAATTCAATTTGCCAACACATAGTGTAACACCCAGTGCTCATCTCATCAAGTGCTCTCCTTAGTGCCCCTCTGCTTGGGATTCTTTCTCCCCTTTCCCTCTGCCCCTCCTCCTTGCGCACATGTTCTCTTTCAAATACATAAATAAATCTCTTTTTTAAAGATTTTATTTATTCATGAGAGACGAGAGAGAGAGAGAGAGAGAGAGAGAGGCAGAGACACAGGCAGAGGGAGAAGCAGGCTTCATGCAGGGAGCCTGACATGGGACTCGATCCCAGATCCCCAGGATCAGGCCCTGGACTGAAGGCGGCGCTAAACCGCTGAGCCACCAGGGCTGCCCCTACATAAATAAATCTTAAAAAAACAAACAAAAAAACAAAAACCTGCAAGCATGCAAGCTTGATATTTCCATAGACAAGATCTCAAACGGGTCTGATTATTTAGCTGGGCCAGCCTGCTAACAGGTACTAGGACTGAATCAGTGCGTGACACAGCACACAGGTGACTGCCACACTGCAGTGAGACAGCTGGGAGTTGCTAGGCACAGGAAAGGATTATTAACTCCCAGAAGCCTGTGGCTTCTTTTTTTCTTTTCCCCCTTAAACAGTTTCCAGATGATTCCTAATGAGTGTTTGCTGGGGTGTTGGGTTGCCTTTAACTTAGATTCCTCCATTATTCTGAAGTAGCCAATTGCGGGGGTGGGGCGGAGTTGGGGGGATGGGAGACAGTTGTGGACCACACCCTTGTCCCAGAGTAAGACAGAAAACAGCATATCACACATCTAGCAAAAGATCAGAGATGGTACTTTGAAAGATTTATGTTATGTCCTTTACTATTTATGACTAATCAATATTACTAAAAGTTATTTAAAATGTTTCTAATAATTAGAATGACCATTCTGGTTTAAAACTCATTTCAAAAAAGATAAAGAAATTATGATGAGATTCTAATGATAGTTTGGGGGTAATAGTTGTAACTTTTCTCCCAATTACTTTCAAGTGCTCCTGTATGAGGAGAAGCTTTGAAGGATTTGGTTGCGGTATGTGAGAGCTGGTCACTGCAGTCAGGACCTTTAGGATCCAAGCACCCCGACACCCAAACCAGCTTAGATTATAAGGAGTAGGAATATTCCTGTTTGAGCTTGATTCTGCTTGAAGTAAAGCATTCCTGACCCCAAACTAGGAGCTACTCTCTCCTTCCCATTAAGACCTTGCTGGTGACCCACGTAACACCTGGAGATACTCTGAATTGACTTTTTGTCCTTCTAAACACTTTACTTCAATACTTCTGAAATGTCTTCAGTTTTATACTTGTAAATTTATTTTTTCTTTCTTGAGAGTAAGTCTCTTCTTTCCCTTTGACATTCAGTATGAGGGAAATACTGAATATTTATCAGTATTCAGATAAATACTGAAGGCAAAAGGCACTTCTGTTTTGGACTGTGCTCCCTTGACTTCTCCCTTCTCCTTTTCCTCTTTCTCTCTCCCAGTTACCCCCACCATCTTTGGAGGCTCAGGAGGGAAGCCTCAGCCTCTTGGCATCTGGAGCCAAGGTTTTTTTATACTCACTAGGTAACTGGACAACTTCAATAATGGAGCTGGTTTAAGGAAGTACTAATCCGAGCAAAATGCTCTTTGTTTAAATGCAAATTCACAGATTTAAAAACAAACCAACACAGTGATAGAATTTATCATTGTTAAAGAAAGGTGTTTAAAAACAGATCAGCTTTCACTATGACCTAGTCATACTTTGAGAGCCCTGAGAAAGGGACAGGCCAGGTGAGAAATAGGAGTAGCTTCCTAAGGGGGAAGGTGGGCCTCAGGGCTTTCTCTTTCCTTGGATGGAGAGGGCATTAAGTGATTGCTCATGAAAACTCAATGTGACCACCACTGTGGCATTTTCTGATTGCTATCTGTAAACCTCTAAACCCCATAGATATTTACATTTCTGTTTGCAGTTTTAAGAGTTCCCACAGCCCTGGTTCTATTTGATCCTCACAAATACCTTGGCAGGGGTGAAGGACAGATTTCATTATCTGCACCTCGGAAAAGAAAACCTAATCTTCCACCACAGAAATCAGAGGAGCCAGGATCTGAGCTGGCAGGTAAATAAATGTTCACTGAATTAAACCAATACAGAAATATGTGAGTGTTTTAAGGTACCAGGTCTCTGTCCTAAAGAAACTCATAATCTATTTGGGGAGAAATGCTCAAAATTAAAATAAATTAAAATAATAATGCCATTTATTAAAGAAAGACCAGATACAAAATGGTCTTTCATTGTGAAATTAAAGTGCTGTAACTCTAAGTGTACTTAAGTAGATTTCATCCCATGACTGAATTGAAATCCCCAGTATCTTCCACCTGCCACTCATCTCAAGTTGCTTCTTAATATTCTGGGATTTACTAGGATTCCTTACAGTGTCTTTAAGAAGTCCAGCTTTACACTTAACTGTGGTGATGTCTGAGCTTGTTACATCCTCCTCAGTCCTATATTCGAAGTGCAACTCTGGCTCTCCCCACTCTCCTTTTTTTAATTTTAAATTTTTAAAGCCAAAAGGAACATGAAAAAGGGAGTAGGTGTTATCTGTCTTCAGTGTTCCAGAAAAGGCCAACCTCACCTCCTGGATTTGCTGCAGGAAGTAGAGTTTAGAAAATGGTCTGATTCTAGTCAATCAGATTTTATGGAAGGCATTTAGAAGGAGGGCGTTTTAGGAAAGAACACTCAGCAGGCCAAAGAGAATGAGAGAAGACAAAGTCAGAACATGATCACGGTCAGGACTATGTCCACCTGACAGAAGAATAATGGTGTGATAATTATGTGTGTATGGATAGGGATAATTAATAGGGATAACATATTTAAAATGGTTATCTCCAAAAATCTAGGATGGCACTAGCTGTCAATGCTCTCCAGAAAATGCAAATTATCCCCAAACATCTTCATCTGGGGATTCGTGGCCTTTTATGTGGACACTATGGTTCCATCCCCTTATTTGCTCCTTGTATCACATTGGCAAAAACAGATACAAACGTTTCTAGTGTACTCCTAAATATTTATTCTGAAGGCAGAGCATGAGCAGCAAGACCAGACTTCTGGCCTAACTGCTGCTGACACCTGCAATGTCAAATTAGCACAAAGATAGACTTGAAAGGCAAGTAACAAGCTGGGAAAATATTTGCAATATAAGTAACAATATTTTATTTTATATTCTATAAAGAGTTCTTACAAATGAGTGACACAAAGATAAGTCCAAATGGGCAAAACTGAAAGTAGGCAATTGAAAAAAGTGATATAAAAACAGGTTCCACTTTACCAGTAATGAAGAAAACACACCTTATAAACAATACAAAACCACTCTTCTATCAGATTGGCAGAGATGACAAAGAACGGTAAGACAGTGCTGGTAGGAAGGCAGAGAAAAGGAGTCTCCCACCTGCTGGTGTTAAAGCAGTCTCACTTTTATGTAGGTCTCTTGAGAACATGAATCAAAAGCCTTCAATAATGAGTGCACCTCTTGACAACAGTTCCAGGATTTTATCCTGAGGAAATAATTAGGGATGTGCACAGAGATGTAGCTACAAGTAATTTTGTGAAATGCTGGAAACAACCTAAATGTAAAAAAGACAGGGACTAGAATTACGGTACATTTGTATAATGGGATATGAAGCAGTCTTTAAAAATGACACAGAAGTATTTTTTTGACATGGAAAAATGTTAATAATATATTAAGCTAATTATAATATGATCATAGGCTTGATTATTTCTAGATGTTTTTATTTTTCATTTTGCTTATTTACAGTTTACTGTTTTTCTGTAATGAATGTCCATTTCTTTTATAATAATTTTAAAGATAATTATGTGAAGATAAAAGGATAGAAAAAAAGGCATTAATAAATTCTGAATTCAATGGAAGTAAACTGTAACTAATCATTAATAAACATTTACTTCTAGCATTTACCTTGAATTAACTAGATTGTTTTCCTGCCATCAGAGCTAAGAAGGCCTAGAATAAAAAATAACTTGAGTTATAAAAAATAAAGGTAGAATTTAGGCATTACCTGTCTTTGAACTGTGAAATCTGTACTGTGTCTGTATGTGTGTCTAGAAAATATTTGGAGGGATATCCACTAAATTTAAAAGTAGTGCCCTTCAGCAGGGTGGGATTAGAGGGGGAAGGAAGCTAATTTTTTCTTGACACTACTCTGTATTGTTTGACTTTTTAGAACAAGCATGCAAAAATCTATCTTTAAAAAGCATATTATGAATATTTAGAAATGTGAACAGTATCCATGGTATGGTGAGAAAAAAATCATAATGCAAAGTATACTGTACTTATAGTTTCTCTCTACATGTGAGAATACTCATGAAAATAGCTGTTCAAGTTCATTTATTTGTTCATTTATTCCACAAATATCTGTTGAGCACCTACTAAGGGCTCTGCATTGGGATAAAGCAAGGAATCAAAAGCCAAATATGGCTTTTAGAAAGCCATAAATTCCAAATATGGAATTTATATTCTAGCTGGGATAGACAGACAAGAAGTAGTAATCATAATGCATGTTCGTTGATAAGTGAGTGCTATGGAAAAATTGGACCTGATTAAGATAGACTGGCACTGCTGTGAGGAGGTTACATGGGTTGGTTAGGGAAGGCCTCACTGAGGTGACATTTAAGAAAAAGTTTAAAAGAGGTGAGGGCGTATATTAGGCAAATATCTGGAAGAGCTTTATAAGCAGAAGGAACAGCCACAAGGAAAAGCAATGAAGGCAGTGTGGCTGAGTCAGAATCAGCAAAGGGAGAGCAGGTCAGAGATAACCAGGGCAGTTAGTTGGTGTTGGGCTCTTTAAGGACTTTGCCTTTTTTTTCCAAGTGAACTGGGAAGCCACTGTGTGGTTTTGAGTGGAGAAATGCCAGGATCCATTTGGCTGTTGTATGGTGATCAGGCTTTTGGGGGTAGGGGAATACAGCAGAGACCTGGTTGTTTGGGTGAGGCATGGAGGTTGCTGTGGGGATGCTGAGGTGTTAGATACCAGATAAAGTTTGAAAGTAGGGTCACGTGGCCTTAGCCTGGGCTAAGCCCTTAGCCCATCCTCGCTGGGCCCCTCCCCCTTGGATGCTTTTTATTTCTTTATCCCCCCCCCCCCTACCTTGATAGAAGCGCAAACTCTTCTCGCTGTGGCATTCTAGCTGTTCTCTCTTTAAATCTCAAGCCAAATTCGTAGGTTTTCAGGATGATTTGAAAGTTATCTAGGTAATTTGGTGGGGACAGGGGACTTGGGGACCCTACTCTTCTGCCACCTTGCCCCCTCGTGAATGTAGGGTCAACAAACTTTCCCATGTGGGTACAGGATGTAAGAGAAGTGTATGAGGATGGCTCTAAAGGTTTGGGCCTGAGTAAATCAAGTGGAGTTGCCATTGAGTCAGAAGAGAAAGACAGCTGGATTGAATATGTCTGAGTCGGGAAAGAACTTATTTGTGGATCTGTTATGTTTGACTGTAATAGCAATATAAATTCTGTTTTAAGAATGTTTCCAATACTGTGATGACATCTTCCCAAATAAATCATTTCAAGACTCTTGACATTCCCAGTACATTTCTGGTACTAAAAATATACCTTAGTCAGTGCTAGTGATCTGGAGAAATCACGGGAATAGAATATATGCTAGAAGACTGGGGCCTAGGCTTCAATTTTCAAGAATGGGGAAAAAAACCAAGGGTTGCAAGGGCTGCAAATCCATCTACAGAACATGTGAACTCCAAAAATTACTTATAGGTCCTCTTGGATTCAGCTTGGAGTTGAGCAAGTCAGACTAATACATGTACTAGAAAAATCCAGACTTTCCTTCCATATGTCTTTTCTACTCTATACAACTCTTCACTTCTGATGCCCTCTAACACCAAATGTGTGGGGTTTTTTTCCTCCCACAAAGCAATTTTCTGTGATGCCAGCTGGTTGTCCTACAATTTAACTCAATTCTGACACTATCTACCTGGAGGTAGCTAGTGCGTTAGGTCCCACAGTCCCATGAGACTGACCACACTTCAGATAACCAATCATAAGGATCAGGTGCCCAAGTTACCCACAGTTTCTGTCTGACTTGGCTACAAATTGGCGGATCCCAGGATCTCCTCCCTTTGGATTTGATTATTTGCTAGAGCAGCTCACAGAACTCAGGAAAACACTTATTTACATTCACCAATTTATTAAAGGATACAGATGAACAGCCAGATGAAGAGATACATAGGGTGGGGT
This sequence comes from Vulpes lagopus, assembly GCF_018345385.1. NCBI lineage: Eukaryota > Metazoa > Chordata > Mammalia > Carnivora > Canidae > Vulpes > Vulpes lagopus. The sequence continues at coordinate 131,190,329 of NC_054830.1, forward strand.
GTGGGAGGGTGTAAAGTAGAGAAGCTTCTGTACCCAAGGAACCACAGTCAATGACCAAATATTGGAACAAATGATGCTCCTAGTGCTCTTATTACTTAAGAAATTCCAAGGTTTTTTAGGAACTTTGAGCCAGGAATGAAATGAAGACCAAATCTATATATTCCTTCTCGTAAATAATAAAAAGATATGCCAGAAGTCTGAAGCTCAGGGTAGCATTTTCAGAAAGGAGGAAAAAACAGAGGCTGCCAATCCGTTCCTAGTCTTGGCAAGGTTCTAAGATATGTCATTAAAGGAATGAGATATGAACTCCAAAAATTAGCAGTGGCTCCTTCCGGGATTCAAGCTGAATTTAAGAGTAAGTCAGGCCAATATATTTAGGAAAAAACAAACAACAATCAGGGCCATTTTGGGTCTTGGAAGTCCCCCTGCAGGAATGGAAATGTTCTTCCGGGAGAGGTCTCAGATGGAACATGATAGTGGCAGCACCCGGTAGTGTTACAGACTGGGAGGCTGGAGGCCATCTCTACTGCTTTCTAGTCCTGAAATTGCAGGCTGGCTCTCTGCTGTTCAGGGATGGTAACCAAGTATTAATACTACGAGTATGAATATTATCGATACTTTGCAAGTATTAATACTTAAAAGTATTATTACTTTAAGCCAAGTCAGACAGAAGTTGTGGGTAACTTGGGCACCTGCTACTTATGATTTAAAGTATTAATACTGGGGATCCCTGGGTGGCTCAGCGGCTCGGCGCCTGCCTTCGGCCCAGGGCGTGATCCTGGAGTCCCAGGATCGAGTCCCGCATCAGGCTCCCTGCAGGGAGCCTGCCTCTCCCTCTCTCTAGGTCTATCATGAATCAGTAAAACCTTCAAATAAATAAAGTATTAATACTTTACTCTTGAGTATTAATGCTTGTAAAGTGCTTCGCACAGCGTGTACGTTACTGGCGCGGGGCAGGGGGCATTCATTTTAGAGTACTCTTACCCTTTTCTTTCTCTTTTCTGACCAAGGAACCGTCTTGCCTGAGCGAGAGAGGCAGCGACAAAAAATGAGCGATGAAGAAAATAAAACTTTCCTTTGGTCCTGCTGCAGGGCTGTCAGCACGGGAGCGGCTAACACGGCCCTCGGGGCTTCCTGAGTTGTTCCTCGCCGGGAGCACCCGCAGCCGGAGCCCTCGGCAGCATCCGGTCCGCGGGCGGTTGCTAGGCGACCCCGGGCCTACCAGCGGCCAAGCTGCCCACCCCCTCCCGCCCCAGTCCCACCCGCAGACCCGCCGAGGCGCCAGGACGCATGCGCACTTGTTCCTGCGCTGGGCGAAGCGACGCGAGCTCCCGCCCTCCGCCGTGCTCTCTGCCCCGCCCCTTCTCGTGCTGGAGCCCCGAGCTCCGTTCCGTTTCAGACCTGGCCCTGCCCACGCCTCGTCTTCAGTCTTGGGAACAGTGCAGACCCGCGTCCCGCGCTCTCGTGGTGGCGGTGGCGACGGGTGGGATGGAGAAGGGCGTGGTGGAAGAATGAGCCCGGAGCAGGGGAGGTGGCGTTTGCGGACTCACTTCCGGGCCACGGGCGGAAGCGGAAGCGGCGGAGGGTGGGAGGGGGACCCGAGCGCGAGGGGAGGGTCCGGCCGCCGGGGTCCGGGGGGTGGGGTCTGGGCCGCCTGTCCGGACCCAGCTTGGGGCCTGGCCTCGGACCGGGGAGGGCCTCAGCTTCGGGCTGACACCCGGCCGGCGGGACACAGGTAACGAGGCAGACGGGGCGAGGGTCGTCCGGGCTGTAGAGCGTCCGGGTGGGGGGGCCCAGGGAGGGTCGCAGTGTCCCTGCCTTCGGCGGCGAACACAGAGCGCTGGGTTCGGAGGAGGAGGGTGGGAGGAGTTAAACTCGTGGCGGGGGGCGGGGGGCGGGGGGCGGGGGTCATGTGAACGCCACGCCCCTACAGGAAGGAAGGGTGTGGGTGTGTGCGCGCGCGCGCCTTTAGGCATGAACTTAGAAGGGAGGGGCGACTGGCAGGGGTCTTCCCAGCTGTGCAGCTATTGCTGGCAGGACTCAGGCCTCTATTCCAGGACGGTTCTCCCAGTGGCCCTGGGAAGAGTTTGAGATGAGGAATCACATCCCTGGCACAGTTTTGGAGGCAGAGGGGGAGGTGAGGGTGAAGGGAAAGGAGCGAAGAATGTATGTGCAAGGTGCCAGCATCTAGGTCTGGGATGGATTTAGTTCATTCAGGGAGAGCTGATTAAAAAACTGAACACTCTAAGAAGCTTGGGAGATGCAGGAGATTAGTGTGTGGCAAGAACAAGAGAGCGGGGAGAAGGATGTTCTTTTCTCTGTGTTTTACAAGACAGTCGATTGATGATAGAGCAAAGGAACTAATTTAGGTAAGGGAAGGGGAGGTGGGCAGGGGGGATGGGGTGACTGGGGGATGGGCACTGGGTGTTACACTATGTGTTGGCAAATCGAACTCCAATAAAAAAATGTGCAAAAAAATAATTTAGTTAAGGGGTCTTAGGAATCCATTTGGGCAAATAATAGATTAGAAAATGTCATAATGTTTAAATATTCCACAGGTTAACACTGATATCAGCCTCTGACCATGCCGGTTCAATGGCTTGTTTCTTCTCATGAACCCCAGCAGAAGACAGTCGGGCCGGCCCTCACAGTGGATGGCTTCCCTTCCCTGAGCAAGAGATGGGATAGAACCTGGGATCTGCCAGACACCACACTCTGGGCTAAATAAACCAGCTGAATGAAGGAATGTAACAGACCCCTGAGAGGGACACTGAACCCTGCAGTGGGGGGGGAGGGGCCTGGACATACCCCTTCCCCCCCAGACTCCTCCCCTTCAGAGTCCACTCAGCCATGGACTTTGGACCTGGATAAGAGGAGAGAAACTGCACTTTGGTGTATCTGATTTGGGATTCCAAGTTTTGGAAATGGAGTGCTGGAAGGGGGTTTGGTGATCTCCAGGGTAGCAGCTAAGAGAAGAGAAGAAAGGTAAGTCTCGTGTCTCACTTCCCACTTGGTGCCTTTTTGCTTGCTGCTCTTGTGCAGAAAATGTTCAGTGGGGCAAATCTGGGGACACTGCCATTTAGGAAGTGCCTGATGAGAACCCTTACCACATGGGTACAAAGGAAGCTTCAATCTGTTTCACTCTCTTAGAATGCAGACTTGTTTCCAGCCTCTCTTTACCCAGGCAGAAGGAGCACCTTCTAAGGGGTTGTGTGCAATGGCAGTTGTGAAATCAGGCCTAGGAGAACATGAAAAGAATTTAGGCTTCTGAAGAAAGGTTGAATTAGATTATAAGGGCCAACGCCGATTCAACACATTTGGGCTAAGTAAGACTCTAGATTACCCAGGCAGATGCAGGCTGCTGTGTTTTGGGGAACTAACTGAATAGAGCTGCCTTGGCGGGGAGGATTGAAGATGGTCTAGATAACTTCCTAAATTATCTTTCTCCTCCGTCTATAAGGGGGTTTAGGCCATGAAACCTCAGGTGACAGCAGAGGAACAGAATACAGATTTGAGATCAGTTGAATTTTTATTCTAGCTCTGACTTTCTTAGTGTGCACCCTAGACATGTCAGTTTATTTCTGTCACGTTTTGTTCACCCAAAAGACGGGGATAACTAACTTTATACGTCCCTCACACGTTGTTACTGGAAGCAAATGAAAGGATAGATTTTGAAAAGTATCCAGGGCCATGTACATGTAAAACAGTACCATTGACATTGCTTGATGATGCTTGTATAATTGTTACATACAAAAACTGAATTAGGGGTTCTGTTCTTTTCTTGAATTAGTGTTCTGGCAAAAACCTTTGATGTCTTCAATTAAAAGCTTGCCCTGAATTTATCTCATTTTGTTGCTGTTAAACAGTACTTGAGATCATCAAGTGATGGTGCAAAAGGTGCATAAGTCCAGGAGAACTTAGGTTGAGGGATTCTGGTCCTTAGGGCTCTCCACACTTGTGACAAGTGTGCTTCTTGGGGGTAGCAGATTAAAGAGGGGTGGAGGAAAGTGTAAGTCTCAAGGGCCAAGTGTGTGGTTAGGAGACAGAGCCCCATTTCTTGGAGTAATTGCTGAGCTTTTTCTTCTGGTGGCATACCCTGGTATTTTCTCCTGCTCTTTAAGATGACAGTTTTTTTGGACTGCCATCTTTTTAGCCCTTTATATTTTTTGCAGGTTCTCTTTCCATTTAAGCAGGGAACTGCTTCTTGTCACTCCTTCTTGCTCCTTCCTTGAACTCCGGTTCAAGATAGGCGTAGTGACGACAAACAGGAGATGTGTTGAGAATTTTGATAGAGGGCTGTGGTGACCTGGTGCCGGGGCAGGAAGCCTGGCTTCTAGCATCTCTTTGCCTCTCACTGGATGTGTAACATCTCATATTCACTGGGGGCTGGCAGCAAGAACTAAGGTCCTTTGCAAGCTGAAAATGATATGTATTTATGACTTAGTTTCTTTTTTCCCTCCTCCTCCTTTTCTTGCCTGCCTTCCCCCAGTAGTGAGCTGTTTCTTCTCTGGTGTGAGGCTTACTTGGGGCTATACCTTTCAGGCCAAGCTTCTACTTTAGAAGGTCTGGATTTCAGGGTGGCATGTTACCTACCCCAGCTGGGCCCAGCAAATTCCTGGTGCCAGTCCTTGCAAGGCATACCTGGTTCAGGATGCGTCTGCAATTCTCATCTTACCTGGAAAGCCTGTGAGCACTTAGAAGCATTTAAAGTACCACAGAGTTGTGCTGTATTTACATGGTATTCATGTTACATGAAGCATCCACGCTGTTGTGTCACTTTTCTGTCACCATGTTGTTGTAAGGAAGACAACAGGGATTATTTCCCCAGTTTGATATTTAAGGGGAAGGAAGCTATAGAAGCCCTGAGCATAAAGGGCTTTCCTAAGTGTGGAGAAGCAGACCCTGTAATTGCCTGCCCAGTGTGGTGCTGTGTCTACAGCATCTGACCTGATAAGGGCCCTCTGGATTCTGCTGCAAACCTTCAGGGAGGGGAATTCAGTGCCCTATCAGACAGCATCTCTGGTAAGACATTTCCTTCCTAGCTCTCCTCTGTCATTTTTACTGAAAGCTCTAGTCCTGACCCTTTGACAAGACAGCCTTCTCAAGACCGTCATCTGCCTTCTCACAGGGATATACTAGGATCTCAGACCACTTAGCCAGGACCAGTGATAGACCTAACCAAAAGTTATGTATGTGTGTTTTTCTTTTTTTTATGTATGTGTTTTAACTGAATTTATTTATACCATTCTGTCATATAAAAGGAATTATATGTGGCTAACCAAAAGTTTCATTTTACAGGTAATGCTCACTGGTCATTGTATTCATCTCTTTTTTCTTTGATCTTGATGGGCTGTTTCTCCGGGTATCCACGGGGAATAGGGATGTTGGGAGAGTGGGAGAGGGAAAAATAGACACAACACAGATCTAAACCTTTGATTTTACTTCTTCTGATAGTTTCCAGCCAAAATCTGCCTTAAGTTCAGAGCATGAATTCTTTCCAAATTGTAAACAATTTCAGGGTATCTTAGGTATGGTTTATGGGAAGGCAGTTGGAACAATTTTCACTTCCTTCTCCTCATCTCTCCAGTCTTCTCTTGGAGGTAGTGGGGGTGAGCAGGATACACTATTTTTGCTTCTAATTCTCTCTTATCTCATGAGCAGATCTTCTTGTTTCTTCCATTTTCACATACTCCAATTCCAGTTTCATTCCCAGAATCCAGGCACCTAGCTCCTTGTTTCTGCCCTTCTTCCCTGTGCCCCCACCTCCCACCCCAAAAACACCTCCTCATGAAATTTCCATCAAAAGCCCAGGGCCTCTTTTTCCAGGTCAATGTGGCACTTACCACTCTGGCTTCTTGCCTCTCAGACCAAATGTTTTCTCTTGTTTCCATCTAGAATTCAGCACAAACCACTTCTCTAACCAGGCTCTTTCTGCTTGGGATAGTCCTTTTGCAGCTGGGGAATTTCTACCCTTAGATCTTCCTGGGAGCCTTGGAATTTCAACAAAGGATTGTAGTCATTGGATGTGAGTTATGGTGCACAAACAGTTCCCCATTCTTGTCCTCTTTGAACTGCCTTCAATAGAGAAGGATTATTGTTAGAGATGGGAACGTTACATCTCATGGGCTGGTTGGTCCTCCCTACCTTTCAGCATCTCACTATGTCCTTTGTCCTGGAGGGTGATTTTAGCTCCTGATATCTTGGGTCTACAAACCAGTATTTCTCAACTTGTTACACTTTTAGGAATGATCATTTTCCTTCTTACCTTGACATGGAGTGTGAGTGTGTAGGTCTCCCATATCTCACAATTCCCTTCATAAAGAAAGCATAAAGAGAGGGAAAAGGTGCAGAGACAGTGGCTACTGGCTGACATATGAGCGTGGGCTTGCATTTCTTACCATAGTCCATGAAGTCAGCTCAGCTGGAAACCTTGGACACACACACACACACACACACACAGTCCAGCCTCAGTGATGTGTCAGCTCTTTCCTCTGCTCCTTCAGGGCTAGCTCCAGTTGTTTCTACCAGGACTTCCCTGCTGCCCCACTGTGCACCTGTCATTCTGGACACATCCGGATGGCAAATGCCATCTCAGAGCATTTGCACTCAAGAATATGTAAGAGGAAGGAATGAGTGCATGAATGCCTGGGTCTAAACCTGGCCATGCCCTTCATCATGTCTTGTGACCTTCAGCCAGTTGGCACTTACTCTGAGATTCACACTCCTGATCTGTAGAATGGGATGATAATTAATGCACACTCTGCAGACTGCTGGGAGGGTTCCACAAGTGGAGGCCTCTGTGCAACTGGTTTATTTCCTTAGCTCCAGCCTGGGGAGGAGGCCCTGCCATTTTGTTTCTCTAAAACCGTTCGTGATTCCTGGTTTCCTGTAGAAACAAGTTAGTAAGCAAAATCAGTAACCACACACTGCTAAGTTCCTGCCTGCTGTGTGGAACACAGAGGGAAGTGGATTCGGGGAAGGCCCGGTGCCTGTAGAATGTGTCCTGGTCACATGGTAGGGCTGGCCCTAGCCTGAGTGTGCATGAGTAGCCAGTAGATTCTCACTTCCCAGGATTAGATGAAGACATCAAGGCTTTTCCAGGGTGCTGCCTCACCCCCTTTCACAAAATTCTAAGATTAAGTCCTTTACTCCTTAGGATTCATGGTTCTTATCCCAGGACAAGTCTGTCTCTGCTCTTATACTCAGAGCGAACAGCTCTCATTCCCCACATCGAAAGGAAAAAACAAAGTATTTAAAAAAAAAAAAAAAAAAGAAAAATGGAAAACAGCTGGCCCCTTCGGCTTTTGGCAGCAGGTGTTTCCTCTTTGGCTTCCTTTTTTGGTACCGTGGTTCTTGTCCTCACAGCCCTGCTGCACCCTTTGGCCCCTCCGTTGTCCCAACTCCTCCCTCTAGGAAGCTCGAGTTTAGCAGGTTGATGAGAGCTGAGCTGTGGGGCTGGCCGGCTCACCTCACGTTGGGATCCCCATCAATTCCTTGAGGCTGTAGGGCTTGGGAGCGCAAAACTCCGGAAGTCTCCACCGGGTCGGGTTCAGGGTTGTGAGCAGGGAAGGGCCCAGGGTAACAACTGTCAACACAGCGCCTCCCGAAGTTGGGAACCCTGAAAAACTTGGGATCCTGACGGCGGCTACTGCCAAGCCCCGCGGAGGCCGGCCAGGAGGAAGGGGCCCCGCGAGTCCTGGCAGCGGGTCCCGCCCCTCGGCCCTTCCCCGTCCCGCCCTTCCCGGGGAAGGGCCACGTTGCTCGCCTGGCGGGCAGGCCGGGCGAATGTAGGAAGGGGCGGGCCGGGAGGTAGGCACCGGCATCCGCGCGAGTGGTTGGAACGCGCCGGGCCCCCGGGCTCGTTCTTCGCGCCCCGGGGCGCTCCAAGGTCAGGGCCAGGGAGTGCGGAGGACCCGGTGAGTAGGGGCCCGAAACGTTGGCGTCCGTCAGTTCCGAGGCTTGTCTCGGGGAGGGGATGGAGGTCCCCACGGGAGTGGAGAGGGCGCCCCAGGGGCTGGGTCCCGGCTGGAGAAGCGGCTCTTCTCCGAGCGCTTCGGGTGCCCGGAAGCCGCGGGCTTTGGCCGCGCACCGCTCCCGACCCGGGAAGTGGAACTCAGAGTTGGGCTCTTGAAGTCCCGGGCCTCCAGCTGCGGGGGGGAGGGCGGGCTCCGCGGGGAGGGAGGCTGTTGTGAAACTTGGTGGTTGGGCGTGCGTGGGTGCGGGGCCGCGGGAGGTGTGGTTGTTGGAGAGGTTTGGGGAGTGGGAAGGGGAGGTCGCTTTCCCTAAACCCCACCCCAGGGTACTTTCCACTGGTACTAACTAGGGTTCTTTCCCCTCAGCCGCAAAGAAGAATCAACTCAATGTAAAAATAGTAAATTGGAGAGAAAACATTTTCCTACTTGTTAGGGTGTGGGGTGTTGGGGGCTCCTCAGATGTACAGTGCTCCCATCTTACAAACCGGAGCAGAAAGGCTGTGTGGCCAGCTGATCGGCGTTTGTACTTAGTTGGCAGCTCCCGGGTGAGGCTTCCACCTTGGTTAACCCTTGCCCCTATGGCCTGTTTAATTACTCTTTGCTTTAGATCATCACTGGCTGAGAGATCCAGCTTTATTCTCTGTCGTTTGTAGCAGTTTTCAGACCATGGAGTCTTTTAGATGCTTACATACCTTCAGTCTGCCTCCCACGTGAGTCACCCCTGTCTGACCCGGTTACTGGAGACCCATGAGATCTGGATTCCTGCTTCCGTGTCCTTTTCATAGAGTTAGGAAGCATTGAAGTTATGTTTAGCCTCAGTGGCATATGTGACACCTTAAACTCACTTCCTCTTTGGGACTTTGGGAAAGTTGTCGCTATCCTTTCCATCATCAGAAACCAGGGAACCTGAGGAAGATCCAAATCAACTCTTTCCCTGTTCAAATAAGGGAACTAAGATACAAGTGGGTCCAGCAACTTGCCCAAAGTTACCTGGTTTCTCAGGCCTTCATGCTTTTTTGGTGCACTAACACCATACTTCCTTTTAGTCTTTCCTTTTTCAGGATGAATAACCTGCATCCCTTCCTCATAGGTCTTATTCTCTAAGCTCTTGAATTATTTAGTGTATCTTCTCGACTTCTTTTCATTTCTTCCGTCCTTGTGAAAGTATGGAGCCTGATACATGATGTGGGAGTCTAGCAGAAGTCTAATAATGAACAAGAAAGTAAATCAGTTAGGTCTCCATTAACTGTAGTGTATTTCATACTGTGAATTTTTTAGGCAGTGCTTTTTAACATACTTAGCAAGACAAAGGTAGAAAGGAAAGTCTGTCAATATTACTTAACTCCCATACTTTTTTGAAGCTAAGTATGACTTCTTCATTATTGCTTATGGGGATCCCTGGGTGGCGCAGCGGTTTAGCGCCTGCCTTTGGCCCAGGGCGTGATCCTGGAGACCCGGGATCGAATCCCACATCAGGCTCCCAGTGCATGGAGCCTGCTTCTTCCTCTGCTTGTGTCTCTGCCTCTCTCTCTCTGTGTGACTATCATAAATAAATAAAAAATTCATTAGGAATTTTTTTCAAAATTCCTTGCTTATGAAAGGAAGTTGACAATCTGGTATCTTGCTGTTTAAAAAGTATTTTTACCAGGGCCAGGAAGGGGTATGAGGAGGCACTGGCTGCAGAATACCATGGAATCAGTGTTAGAAAGGATCTCACAGCTTCTAGACAGTCCTTCAGAGAAGAAATTGAGACCTACAGGGCTTAGTGGGACCCGCTCAGAGCCTCCTGGGATTTGGCTGAGGGTTTTACACATTAAAAATACTCTTCATCTCCTACCACAGTGCAGATGTCTTTGTACTTGGTGGTGTGGATCAGCTGTGTCACTTACCGGAAAGAGTGTGAAAACTAGCAAATCAATTGAACTAGTTTTGAATCTGTTCCTTGCAGGCAAATGTCATTAATAACAGAACATAGAAACTCAGTTCAGGGTTAAGGACTATTCCATTTTAGAAGAGGAAGATGTGGCACATTGTATTTTCCCAAATTGGTCATCCCATAAATATCCCATTCCTCTAGTTGTTAGAATTGGACATTGTTCTCCACTCACAAGTGGTGGGATCTTTGGTTTTCTCCCTTTGAGTGTGGTTAGGGACTCATGATTCCTCTGACCTACAAGTAAAAGGCAGAAGTGATCCAAGGCTAGATCATGAAAAGGATACAGTTTCACCTGGTTTACTCTCTTTCTTGGGACACTCATCTTTGGAACCCAGCCATCAAGTTCAGAGGAAACCCAGGCCAAGTGAAGAGACTACATGGAGGTGTTGCAGCTAGCACTCCAGCTAACCATGCTAACATCAACCTGCAGATGTGTGACAGAATATGCCTTTGAGGGGGAATCTACCCCTCAGCTTTTGAGTCTTCTAGCTGAGGTCCCACACATCATGGAGCAGAGACATGTCATCCCCTCTGCACCTCACTGTCCAAATTTCTGACCTGTTGAAACTGAGAGGAAATAAATGATTGCTATTGATTTAAGCCATTAAGTGTTTTTTTTATTTTTCAATAATGGTTACTGATAAGGAAGGTAATATGAATGGAAGCAGGCCCTCAGATTTTGAACTTGGGGCCTGAGCACAGAGGACAGAAGGAACACTTTGCTGTGCTTATCAAGGGTACATAGATTCTGTTTTACTCATTATTTCAGGTACTTATTGTTGTATCACACATCACCCCAGAACTTAATGGTTTAAAACAGCAGAATCATTTTATTTCTATCTTAGCTATGTGGTTCTTGCTCGTGGTCTTTCATGCAGTTGCAGTCTGATGTGGCCAGAGCTGGGATCATCTGAAAGGCTTCCTCCCATGTCTAGTGGTTGATGCTTGCTGTTGGCTAGAACCTTAGCTTGGATTGTGAGCTGGAATACCTGTAGGTGTTCTATCCGTGTGGCTTGGGTTTCCTCTAACCTTTGTGGCCATATTCAAAGAGCATGCATCTCAGCAGCAACAGGTGGAAACTGTTGCCTTTCTTTCTTTTATTTTTTACATATTTTATTTATTTATTCATGAGAGACCCAGAGAGAGGCAGAGACATAGGCCGAATGAGAAGCAGGCTCCCTGCAGGGAGCCCAATGTGGAACTCCATCCCAGGACCCTAGGATCATGACCTGAACCAAAGGCAGACGCTCAACCACTGAGCCACCCAGGTGCCCGAGTATTGCTTTTCGTGGACTAGTTTTGCAAATCTTGCATGATCACTTCCTTGATAGTCACAGATCAAAGAGAGGGAACAGAGACCCCACATCCCTCACCTCTACTGAGAGGAATGGCCTTACATCTTTGTTAAGAAGAGCATGTGAGATGAATATGTGGTGATCATCTTTGGATGATCAGAACTTGTTTTCCACTTGAAACTTTTAAAAGAAGGACAACTGTTTGAATTTTTGCATCTGATGAGTAAGAAATTTTATCTTAGTATAATTTGCATTTTTCTTACTATAAGTAAAATTGAGTATTTTTTCATGTATCTAAGGACCAATTCAGTATCTTTTTGTGAATTTCCCTTGTCTAACTAAAGACAAGGAGTTTTGGCTTTTTACCCCCTCAGTTTAAAAGTTTTTTTGTCAGACTATTGGCTTTTTATTTGTGATATATATTGCAAATATTTTCTCCCAGTTTGTCTTTCAACTTGGCTAATTGTGTTTATATCATGCAAATGTTTTACTTATTACTGCATCTAGATTTTGAATCAAACTTAGCCTTTTTTTGTATGCAGGTTATAGAGGAATTGATGTGTATTTTCTTCTAGCACTTGTATAGTTAGATTTTTTATATTTAGAACTCTAATCCACTTGGGAGTTATTCTTCTGTACAGTTATGTAATTTTTTTTTTTTCCAAATAGCTGTATAGTTGTTATAACAACTAATAGACCTTTTTTTTTTTTTTTTTTTTTTTGCCTTAGTAATTTTAAATATCACCTGTATCTTCTTTTGGGTTTGTACACATATTTGGGTCTGTTTTTGTAGTTTAAATTGTATTCCTTTGGATGATCTATTTATTTACCTACTAGCATCACATTGTTTTAATTATAGAAGCTTTGTAATGTGTAGTATTTTAATGGCTGGTAGGGCTAATGAGCAAAACCTTGCTCGTGTAGGTTTTGAATATTCCTTGTTAAGTTTATTCTTACATAGTTTATAATTTTTATGGCTGTTGTAAATAGGGTTTTCTCAGGCATTGTGACTTCTAATGAGTTATTTTTTGTGTATAGGAAGGCTAATGATTTGTGCCTGTTAGTTTTATATCCTGCTACTATGCTCAATTCTTCAGTTGTTTGGGTTTATCATTGATTCTATCAGTTTCCCAGGCATATTCTTACAGTATCAACAAATAGATAGTCATGCTTCTTTTTCCACTTTTGTAGTCCACTCACATTGGCTGATCCCTCCAAGAGAATGTTAAATTGTCATATAGATGGTGGGCAGCTTGGCTTTGCCCCTGACTTTTGTGGGAATGCCGCTAGTGCTTCCTTATTAGATAAGGTCTGACTTTAGCCTAGAGGTATGATATTAAGAGTTTTTATTTTTATTTTTTTAAAGATTTTATTTATTTATTTATTTGAGAGAGCGAAAGCGTGGGCCTGTGAGCTAGGGGCAGGGGCAGAGGGAGAGAAACTGGAGCAGGCTCCCTGCTGAGCCTGGAGCCCCTCTGGCGCTCAATCTCACCACCCTGAGATCAAGACCTGAGCTGGTACCAAGAGTCCTATGCTTAACTGACTGAGCTTCCCAGGCACCCCTGATATTAGGGTTTTAAAATCAGTAATCTGTGAGCAATTTGATTTGAGGAATGGGAGGCAGAATGTCTCACCTCCATCCTTGCCCCTAAAACTCTGCAGAGAAGTTGGAACTGAAGTCTTTCACGTATGGGAGGAAAAGTAGGGTTCTGTTGCTTCCTCCTTAACAACATCACGCTCTATTTCTCACTCAAACCATATTGCTTTTCTGAGGCTCATGGACTCATTTTGGAGTGGGGGGAAGTCCTATCCTCTTTATCCCAGATTAAGAGATGGGCAGCTCATTTCTAAGAGAACTCTGGAGTCAACCTCTTGGCCTCCCACTTCCCCTACTGTTTCTCCTATTCTTGGATGCCCCTTCAGGCCCCATTCCTCCACCCCAGGACAGCTTCATGCCTTTGTGATGAAGGTTGGTTTTGTTTGTCTTCTCCTCAGGTGCATGGCTGCTTCCTGTTTCCAAAGGCCAGAGAAAGCATCCCTAGGGCTGTGGAAGTAAACTAGGCAAGCAAAGGGCAGCCTCGAGCCCCACCCTTGCTGCCCTCCCCTGTGGGGGCCAGGATGCTGAAGAAGCAATCTGCTGGGCTTGTGCTGTGGGGCGCCATCCTCTTTGTGGCCTGGAATGCCCTGCTGCTCCTTTTCTTCTGGACGCGCCCGTCACCCAGCAGGCTGCCCTCAGACAGCGCTCTCGATGATGACCCCGCCAGCCTCACCAGGGAGGTGATCCGTCTAGCCGAGGATGCAGAGGTGGAATTGGAGCGCCAGAGGGGGCTGTTGCAGCAGATCAGGGAGCATCATGCTCGGTGGAGCCAGCGGTGGAGGGTGCCCACTGCTGCTCCACCTGCCCCACCGCGTGTGCCTGTGTCCTCCCCACCAGCTGTGATCCCCATCCTGGTCATTGCCTGTGACCGCAGCACTGTCCGGCGCTGCCTGGACAAGCTGCTCCATTACCGACCCTCAGCCGAACACTTCCCCATAATTGTCAGCCAGGACTGCGGGCATGAGGAAACGGCCCAGGTCATCGCCTCCTACGGCAGTGCCATCACGCACATCCGGCAGCCAGACCTGAGTAGCATCACGGTGCCCCCAGACCACCGCAAGTTCCAGGGCTACTACAAGATTGCGCGGCACTACCGCTGGGCACTGGGCCAGGTCTTCCACAAGTTTAAGTTCCCAGCAGCGGTGGTGGTGGAGGACGACCTGGAGGTGGCTCCAGACTTCTTTGAGTACTTTCAGGCCACATACCCGCTGCTGAGGGCCGACCCCTCCCTGTGGTGTGTGTCTGCCTGGAATGACAACGGCAAGGAGCAGATGGTGGACTCCAGCAAGCCAGAGCTGCTGTACCGCACCGACTTCTTCCCTGGCCTGGGCTGGCTGCTGCTGGCCGAGCTCTGGGCCGAACTGGAGCCCAAGTGGCCCAGGGCCTTTTGGGACGACTGGATGCGTAGGCCTGAGCAGCGGCAGGGCAGGGCCTGTGTGCGGCCTGAGATCTCCAGAACGATGACCTTTGGCCGCAAGGGTGTGAGCCATGGGCAGTTCTTTGACCAGCACCTCAAATTCATTAAGCTGAACCAGCACTTTGTGCCCTTCACCCAGCTGGATCTGTCATACTTACGGCAGGAGACCTATGACCGAGATTTCCTTGCCCGCGTCTATGGGGCTCCCCTGCTGCAGGTGGAAAAAGTGAGGACCAGTGAGCGCAGCGAGCTGGGGGAGGTGCGGGTTCAGTACACCGGCAGGGACAGCTTCAAGGCCTTTGCCAAAGCTCTGGGAGTCATGGACGACCTCAAGTCCGGTGTCCCCAGGGCCGGCTACCGGGGCATTGTCAGCTTCCTGTTCCGGGGCCGCCGTGTCCACCTGGCCCCCCCACAGACGTGGGATGGCTATGATCCTAGCTGGAATTAGCAGCTCCTGCCTGTCCCTCCTGGGCACCTTCCTTATCATATCATGGGCTGAGATGGGGTGCATCGTCCTCTTTGTGTCTCTCTTGGGTATATTTCTCTTTATCTTTTGTTTTTTCGAGTGGCATTCAAGAGCACAGAGGATAGGGTGAGGGTTATTCTCCTGTTCTCAAGGGGGTCAAGTCAGGGGAAACTTTCTGGGGTACGTTGGGTGGTATTAAGCAAGAAACCACTGTGTGGTAGGGAGAGACTTGGGCATGTGGGAGCCACAGACTTCCATGTTCCAGGTTTTCTCCTAGAGCATCTGTAGAGAGGTTGGCAGCATTAGCTCTCTTGACCAGCTCTCTTTTTCCTTGTCCTTGCTCTTCCAACCAGGGTATGAGCTCATCCCCTTATATTTGCTCCTCATTCCCACCTTCCCCCAGTTTGAGGGGTTGTTGGCTTATTTGAAAAGGGGACTTACCTATGGCCAAAATGAGACTAACCAAAGGGGTTTCATCAGAGTCTGGGCGGAGCTGTTAGGCATTCAGGGTTTATTGCCACCCACCCTTATTTCTCTTTACCTGTCTCCTTATCCCTGACTTCCTTTCTGCTCTTCTTTCCTTGCAGCTTAGCAGTTTGTGATTCTAAGATGAAAAGTTGAAGAGAGAAACAAGACCTCTCCTCAGCTTATCTGAGGAATGGAGGGAAAGGTGGTAGGGGAAAGCCTTTGTGTAATAGGACATGCCTCCCTCATCCTGCCTCAAAGAAACAGACTCTGTTCCTGGATCCTGGCCTTTCTAAAAATGGATCCCTTCTCCATTACTGTAGGAGGTTTCATGCTGGCTTTTTGGAAGAGAGATTATTAGCTCCTTGTGTCCCCTTGCCCCTGGTGTTTGGTGCACAGGCTCCTCCATGAAGGTTGAGGCTTCTGGTGGCCCTCTCAGGGTGAGGTAGAGCAGCCAAGACAGGATGGCTCCTGCCTTCCTCTTCTAGCAGACCCTGGGCATTCCCTTGTCTGCTCAGATTAGGATGAGGATGGCAGATTGGAGAGCAATGTGTGTGTTTTTGCTTCTGGCCTGACCTCAATTCCTGGAAGAAAGTTGAAGCTACAGAATTATTTTCAAAAATAAAGGCTGAATTGTCTGAAAAACTGTGTGTGTGTATGTGTGTGTATTTATATGTCCTGGGACAGGAGGAGGAGTAGAGAAGTTGGTGAAGAGTCAAGAAGAAGGAAAAAGGAAGAACAAGGACTGAAGGAAAGGCCTGGATGGCAGGAGGAAGTGGATCAGCTAAAGGAAGAAAGCAGATGACCAGAAGATGGGAGCTGGGAGGGGTTGAGTGTGAAAGAAAGGCCAGGCTTGGAGGTAGAAGGGGTCCCAGGCTATAGTCACCTGCTGCTAATCTCTGGAGTTGGGCTGTGAACCCTTAGTGGATTTGAGCTTGCTGTAAGCCTGAAGGCCTGGTCTGAGAGAACCCAGGCAGTCCTTGACAAAGCAAGTCTATGTGCTGGGTGCTCCCCAGTGGCACAGACTCCATTTCCTGGGCCTCCTGGGGTGCTTCCTGAGCTCCCGGATGCAGAACTGATGCTAGGGTAAGCTCTGTCAGTGACACTCAGAGACCTGACCATGATCCCAGTGAGGATGCCTTTTGTGCTGCCACCTAGAATAAGCACATGGAGCTGGCAAACTTACTGAAACTTAGATCATGTAAAACACATTCTGAGAGTTTCGGTTCTCTTTTTTTTTTTTTTTTTTTTTATGTTTTATTAGTGGATTTGAAAACTCTGGGTAGGTGACTTTGTTCACAGATACCATTCTGGAGATTAACATGTATGAACTGCGGAGGGAGTGAGGTCACCGGGTCAGAAAGGGAGTAGTTCTGGCTTCCTTTTCCTGGGCTTAAGAATGCTGAGTGTGCTGAGGGAACCGTGGTCAGACATTAATTTTAACCTTTTAGATTTTTGTAGAGCTAGTTTTGTCTTCCCATGTGCTCCTAGGTGGATTAATTTAACCCTGTTTTGGGGTAGGGAGATGGTCATTATCCATGATTTGTGGATAGTGACAGGCCCAGTGAGGCACTGAATCTGGCCCGACACACTGGCGCCAGGAGCACTTTGGCTACCAAATTCCATGTTCTTAGCATTAAATGTACCAAACAATTGCTCACCAAGTGCATTGTCCTGTGTGCTTCGTAGTTAACATTAACTCATTTAATCCTCAAAGCAATTGGTGATAAGAACTCCTGTTTCAGAGATGAGGAAATGGGCACATAGAGGTTTCATTGCCCAAGGTCACACATATGGTTGGGTGGAGTGGTGGATCTGAATGGGGCCCATGCTTTTAACTACCACCTAACACTGGACTATTCCCTTTCTATCCTTTACTACCCTCCTTCAGGATGCCTCCTCAGCCTCCTTTGTGCTTTGGTCTCCTGACCTTCAAGCCCCAGCGTAGTGGATGGGACCGGACTTCCTGGTTTGCCTGAGATGGTGGGCTGGCAGGGGCAGCCCTCCAGGAGAGATTTCAGAGGAAATGCCACTCTTAGAAGATTCCTCAGGTTTCTCCTGAAGCAAGGAGAACTTTACATGTCTCTGTGTGCTGTTTCTTTTCCTTTTGATGTAGGTCCTCAGGCCACATTTACCCTGTTGAATCATTTTCAGGGGTGATTCATACATACATGGCTCCCATCCATTCAGAACCATGAGCCTCCTGCAGATGCAAAATGTGTAGAAATACCAAATGCAAAAGTACCATGCATTAAATATTTCAGGATTAACCTTCAGTTCAGAGATGTAAAGGTAATTCCAAAGAGTTCACCTAGCTCACTTCAGCACCCCTGCCAGGTGGGCCCTCACTGAAATAGCTGGTGACCAACTAGCATGGCTGGTGCAGGCTGCAAGTTCTTGCAGGTGGAAGTTCTCAATGGTATGCAGGGTCTCAGCTGCCTACAAAAGACTTGGCCCAGCAGCTCTGAGCCAGACCAATACCCTGGCTTGGCCTTTGCACTTCTACCTCTGCCTGTAATCCACAGCCCTTCCTCCACTTACTGCCATCCTCCTGCCCCTGGTTCCTGAGAACAGTGATTCTGCATTCCCACCATGAATCTTCCTTCCACCAGTCTCTTGGCCTTTGCCATTGTTAAATAGCAAATATTTAATCAAGTAAATTTCAAAGATCTAATTGGCCTTATTGAACAATTCATGATTGGGTAGAATCCCATCTAGCAAGTAGAGACAAGCTTTAAAGGGCTAAGAAAGGCAGGACAAGGTAGTCAGACAAAAACTGTTATTTTGGGCAAGGTCACCTCCCTTTGGTGGATTTCTTCATCAGTGCTGACCAGGAAATTCCAAACTAGTTAAAATTACATTCCTGGGGAAGATTGAAACTGCAATCAGTTAGGAATTAGGCCCTGTTTAGTGACAGGTTTAACACAAGTGACTCCACTTTGGATCTATTGTTTCTTTTTTAGTTTTCTCCCTTTACTGGGTCATCTTAGTGGAATCTCATTTGTGAGGTGGATCACATTCAGTGTGGACAAATGAGTCTTTGTGCTCTCCCTGAGCTGACCCACCCGAGTATGTTCAGAATCCTGCCAGGGCTGAGAGACCAGGGCTAGGAGTGGGACCTGGGCACCAGGGCAGAGTAAGGACCACGGGTGGGAGCAGGGGCTGAGGCTGGGGCCCTGGCTGGGCTGGAGGAGTCTGTGTTTAATGTCAGATACAATGACCTTTTAAAATGAAAGGTATAATTTCCTTTTTTCTTATTACAAAAGCAATACCTGTTCATTTTAGAAAACCAGAAAGCAGATAGTAATAGAAACATTCACACTTCCACATTCCTCCTCATCTCTCTTTATTCTTTCTTGCAAAATGTATGAATGAATGAGTGAATGAATGAATGAATGAATAAAACATTTATTTATCAATAACATCCATAAAGTTACAGAAATACTTATTTAGCCTTATCTGAGTTGAACATTTATATACCCCCTATACATTGTCTCATAACCATGTCAAATATTTCCCTTCACCATAATTTTACTCATTTACCTCATTTATTTCCCCTCTTTCTTAATACTCTTTAACAAATGCTGGATATCAGGCTTCCTGACAGGATTTCTGTAGACATCAGTGGTTTGCCTTCAGTGGGGCCCTTGAATCTCCATCTATTGTCCCATTTGCTTTCTGGGTGACAATCACAGAGAGTTTATACTTGGAGCAGAGGTGAGAGGATGACCACCACCTCTTGTTCTGAGGCACAGAGACCAGGTCTGGCATGTGAAGGACTTCCGCTGGACCCAGCTCTGGCTCACTGCCTTTACATCTGATTCTGTACCAGCTACTTGTCCTGCCAGAGCCTCTTCCTGTGAGGCAGGGACAATAGTGCCTCCCTTTGGGGTGGTTGTGGAGATTAATATGTATGAAAACAACTGTCCAGATCCTAGAGAAATCTCTGTCTCTGGTGCTCTCTTTTCCTTGGTTTCATTTTTGATCCTGCCTTATGGTGGGAGGAAGCAGACATTGCTTTTGAGAGAAAAGGGCCTGGGTGGTCCCAAGGCTGTTCCTCTCTCTCCCACTGTCCCTTCAGCTTACTTGAAATATGGCTCTTTATACTAAAACGATGAGACAGTATATTAAATTAGATTCAGCTACATACAGCAGAAAACTTTAATCACAGTGCCTTATGTGAAAGCTAGGTAGTGTAGGGCAACATGACAATTCCTGTGTCATCAGGGGCCCAGCTGTCTTGTCTCTCTCTGTCTCCTTAGCATGAAGCTTCCATCCTAGAGGTTACTCTTTGACTGCAGGAGCTCTAATCATTGTGCTCACATTTGAGGAGGAAAAAAGAAGAAGGAAGAAGGACAAAAGGTGAATTCCTGCTGCCAGTGCTCCTTTCTTGGAAGCCAGCAAATACCCTGATTATACAACTCCCTAGCTGGAACTGGATCACACAGACATACCAGTCTACTGCAAAAAGTAACTATTCAGGAGAATCAAATTATGATTCCTTTTACTAAGGAAGAAGGCAGTGATTGTGTGGGAAGTTTGGGACCTCTGGCACACACCAGGCCTGGGAGGTTGAACTTGTGAGTGATGGAGAGGATTTGAGAGGAGAGGATGATAGGGAGATTTTGAGGACTGCATTAGGAAACTTGACCTGGAGAGGGGCAGAGTTTAAGCCTCCTATGGCCCTAATCCTAGTGGACTGCGTGAGAATCATAACCAATGTGCTTAAGGGGGCTAGGCTTTCCCAGGGTCATACATGACAACTGAAAATCTTAAAGGCCACTTAGCCCCAGAAATGCCTATTGACAAGGGAGCAGGTTAGTTCTCCTTAAGTGTTTTTTTTTTTTTTTAAGCTGGGTGCTCTAGTAAATCATCTTTAAATCGATGACCATAAACCTCAGATGAGCATCAGTGCATTCATATGATATCACATTTATTCTCCCACTGTCCTAGAAAACTATTTCATACATTCTCTTTTCTCAAATCTCCCAGACTGCTTCTCTATCTGCACTTTCACCCAACTTCTAATTCACTGGAAAAAAAAATTGAAGCAATTGAGAAATTCCACAGATTCTCAACCCCAAATCTTCCACCCCCCTGTGTCTGTGTCCATATATTCTGCTTCCCTGTAGGTTACCATAGAGGATGCATTCCTACGATAAACTCAACTTAATTATGACGCACAGTCTTTCTTATATTTGGATTCGGTTGGCAAATATTTTGTTTAGGATTTTTCCATTGCTGTTCATGAAAGACACTGGCTTGCAATCTTCCCTTTCTCATACTATTCTTTTCAAATGTTGGCATCAATATTTATTCTAGCTCTATAAAATAAGATGAAGTGCACTCTCCCTTTTTCTATTCTCTGGAAGAATTTAAGACTGAAATTGTTTGTCTCTTGAATACTTGGCAAAACTTGCTGGTAGAACCATTTGATGTTTGTCAAAAAAAAAAAAGGCTGTTGGTTTATTTGTTTTTTAAATGAGCTGTCTTTCTTGAGTCTGTTTTGGTGAGATCTATTTTTCTAGGAATTTGACTATTGCAACTAAGTTTTCAAATATATTGTCATAAAGTTATTTATAATACTCATTATCTTTTGAATATCTGCAGTATTTTTAGTTATATCTACATTTCCATTCCTAATATTAGTTATTAGTGACTTTCTTTTTTGTATTCAATCTTGGTGGAGACTATTTTGCTCAAAAAAGCCACCCCCCCCTCAAAAAAAAAACAACTTTGGACCTCTCTTTTATAAGTTTACTTATATTGCATTCATTTCTGCTATAATTATTTCCTTTTTCAACTTTTCTTAAATGAGTGCTTACCACCATATTAAGGTTCATCCCTTCTTCCCCCTCATACATGAACTTAAGACTATAAATTTTTCTTTAAGTGCTGTTTTGACTGCATCCAACATGTTTTGGAGGGTAGTATTATATTTACATTTAGTTCTGTATTTTATAACTTAAATTATGATATCTACTTTGGCTTATGCATGATGACTCTTCTCATTTACTCAGGTCTTTTATTTATTTTTTTTAAATAAATTAATTTTTTATTGGTGTTCAATTTACCAACATACAGAATAACACCCAGTGCTCATCCCGTCAATTGTTCCCCTCAGTGCCCGTCACCCATTCACCCCCACCCCCCGCCCTCCTCCCCTTCCACCACCCCTAGTTCATTTCCCAGAGTTAGGAGTCTTTATGTTCTGTCTCCCTTTCTGATATTTCCCACACATTTCTTCTCCCTTCCCTTATATTCCCTTTCACTATTATTTATATTCCCCAAATGAATGAGAACATATACTGTTTGTCCTTAAGTGTTTTTTAAAGAAAGATTTACTTATTTATTTTAGAGAGAGATTGGGCACAAAAGCATAGAAGAAGAGCAGACAGAGAAGGAGAGAGAGAATCCACAAGCAGACCCCCTGCTGAATTCTACATTCAGGATTTGAGCAGGATCTGAGTGATTGCCTCTATACTAAGTGTCTTCTGGGAGTTTCCCTTCATGGCATTGTGGCTATTTCATCCTGGCCCACTCCTTGCTCACTGTGTGACCATGAACTAGACCTCAGGATTCCGTCCCAGACCTCAGGATTCTCAAACAGACAACGGATCTCAGCCTTTATTCCAAGACCTTTGAACTCTCATTGTCGCTGACTGGTTAGTAAGAAAGTAAGAAAAGAAGAGGCACATGAAAAGCTGTGGATGGGCCCAGAGTGCTTTTCATTCAGCAGAAGAAACTGGAAAATCGTGAGGGAGAGGGGGACAGGTCAGCTGTGTCTTAATTGTTAAGCTCCTGGAATATCTAGGTGTCTTGTTTTCTTGTCATCCTGTTATTTGCTCATTAACCCTGTGGCCCAGGAATTGAGTGCTGGAGGGACAAAGGGATAAAATTAAAACCAGTGAGGGAAAGGAAGTCAAAAGGCACAAACTTCCAATTGGAAGATAAATAAGTTCCTGGATGTGATATACAACATGATAACTATAAAAAATAAAATAAATTAAAAAAAATCCAATCCAATCCAATCCAATCCAATGTGGGACTTGGTCCCAGGCCCTGAGATCATGACCTGAGCTGAAACCAAGAGTCAGCTGTCTGACCCACTGAGCCACCCAGGTGCCCCTCCTTGCCTGTGTTTGACAGTGTGTACCCCACATTCTCCCTGGATCCTCTGCCTGCTGGTTTCACTGTTGTAGGAGAGCCTCCAGGAAAAGTTGGCCTGGCACATTCTGACTAATCCCCATTTGATGTTATTATTCTTTTTTTTTTTTTTTTGGTGGTATTCTTCCTACCATTATTTCTTTCCAAGAGAAGGAGGAGGGATTTACATTCTTGTGACCACTGCCTATGCATGTGTGGAAGAAGTCTTGGAACTCTCTGTGGCTTCCTCTCAGTTTTTATGTGAATAAATACTAATTTACAAATATAAGGTCTTTAAAAATGAAAGATTTGTTACATAAGCAGAGTGAAGAGGGGTCTCTCCAGCCACAACACCAGCCACCTGAGCATGTACCAGGCCATCAACAAGAGTGCCAGCATTTTCCTTTTTTTTAAAAAAATAATTTATTTTTCATTGGTGTTCAATTTGCCAACATACAGAATAACACCCAGTGCTCATCCCATCAAGTGCCCCCCTCAGTGCCTGTCACCCAGTCACGCCCACCCCCCCTCCCACCTCCCCTTCCACCACCCCGAGTTCTTTACCCAGTTAGGAGTCTCTGATGTTCTGTCTCCCTTTCTGATATTTCCCACTCATTTTTTTCTCCTTTCCCCTTTATTCCGTTTCACTATTTTTTATACTCCCCAAATGAATGAGAACATACAATGTTTGTCATTTCTGATTGACTTATTTCACTCAGTATAATACCCTCCAGTTCTATCCACGTCGAAGCAGATGGTGAGTATTTGTCATTTCTAATGGCTGTGTAATATTCCATTGTATACATAAACCACATCTTCTTTATCCATTCATCTTTTGATGGCGCCTTCCACAGTTTGGCTATTGTGGACATTGCTGCTATAAACATCAGGGTGCAGGTGTCCTGGCATTTCATTGCATCTGAATCTTTGTGGTAAATCCCCAACAGTGCAATTGCTGGGTCGTAGGGCAGGTCTATTTTTAACTCTTTGAGGAACCTCCACACAGTTTTCCAGAGTGGCTGCACCAGTTCACATTCCCACCAACAGTGCAAGAGTGTTCCCTTTTCCCCGCATCCTCTCCAACATTTGTGGTTTCCTGCCTTGTTAATTTTCCCCATTCTCACTGGTGTGAGGTGTATCTAATTGTGGTTTTGATATGTATTTCCCTGATGGCCAGTGATGCAGAGCATTTTCTCATGTGCGTGTTGGCCATGTCTATGTCTTCCTCTGTGAGATTTCTGTTCATGTCTTTTGCCCATTTCATGATTGGATTGTTTGTTTCTTTGGTGTTGAGTTTAGTAAGTTTTTTATAGATCTTGGAAACTAGCCCTTTATCTGATACATCATTTGCAAATATCTTCTCCCATTCTGTAGGTTGTCTTTGAGTTTTGTTGACTGTATCCTTTGCTGTGCAAAAGCTTCTTATCTTGATGAAGTCCCAATAGTTCATTTTTGCCTTTGTTTCTCTTGCCTTCATGGATGAATCTTGCAAGAAGTTACTGTGGCCAAGTTCAAAAAGGGTGTTGCCTGTGTTCTCCTCTAGGATTTTATGGAATCTTGTCTCACATTAAGATCTTTCATCCATTTTAAGTTTATCTTTGTGTATGGTGAAAGAGAGTGGTCCAGTTTCATTCTTCTGCATGTGGGTGTCCAATTTTCCCAGCACCATTTATTGAAGAGACTGTCTTTCTTCCAGTGGATAGTATTTCCTCCTTTGTCAAATATTAGTTGACCATAAAGTTGAGGATCCACTTCCGGATTCTCTGTTCTGTTCTATTGATCTATGTGTCGTTTTTTGCCAGTACTACACTGACTTGATGATCACAGCTTTGTAGTACAACCTGAAATCTGGCATTGTGATGCCCCCAGATATGATTTTCTTTTTTAAAATTCCCCTGGCTATTCGGGGTCTCTTCTGATTCCATACTAATCTTAAGATGATTTGTTCCAACTCTCTGAAGAAAGTCCATGGTATTTTTATAGGGATTACATTAAACGTGTAAATTGCCCTGGGTAGCATTGACATTTTCACAATATTAATTCTGCCAATCCATGAGCATGGAATTTTTTTTCCATCTCTTTGTGTCTTCCTCAATTTCTTCAGAAGTGTTCTATAGTTTTTAGGGTATAGATCCTTTACCTCTTTGGTTAGGTTTATTCCTAGGTACCTTTTGCTTTTGGGTGCAATTGTTTATGAGATTGACTGCTTAATTTCTCTTTCTTCAGTCTCATTGTTAGTGTATAGAAATGCCATTGATTTCTGGGCATTGATTTTGTATCCTGCCACGCTGCCAAAATGCTGTATGAGTTCTAGCAATCTTGGGGTGGAGGCTTTTGGGTTTTCTATGTAGAGTATCATGTCATCAGTGAAGAGGGAGAGTTGGACTTCTTCTTTGCCAATTTGAAAGCCTTTAATGTCTTTTTGTTGTCTGATTGCTGAGGCTAGGACTTCTAGTACTATGTTGAATAGCAGTGGTGGGAGTGGACATCCGTGTTTTGTTCCTGATCTTAGGGGAAAGGCTCCCAGTGCTTCCCCATTGAGAATGATATTTGCTGTGGCCTTTTCGTAGATGGCTTTTAAGATGTTGAGGAATGCTCCCTATATCCCTATAATCTAAAGAGTTTTGATCAGGAACGGATGCTGTATTTTGTCAAATGCTTTCTCTGCATCTACTGAGAGGATCATATGGTTCTTGGTTTTTCTCTTGCTGATACGATGAATCACATTGATTGTTTTACGAGTGTTGAACCAGCCTTGCATCCTGGGGAAAAATCCTACTTGGCCATGGTGAATAATTTTCTTAATGTGTTGTTGGATCCTATTGGCTGGTATCTTGTTGAGAATTTTTGCATCATGTTCATCAGGGATATTGGTCTGTAATTCTCCTTTTTGGTGGGGTCTTTGTCTGGTTTTAGAATTAAGGTGATGCTGGCCTCATAGAACGAGTTTGGAAGTACTCCATCTCTTTCTATCTTTCCACACAGCTTTAGTAGAATAGTTATGGTTTCTTCTTTAAACGTTTGATAGAATTCCCCAGGGAAGCCATCTGGCCCTGGACTTTTGTGTCTTGGGAGTTTTTTGATGACTGCTTCAATTTCCTCCCTGTATAGGCCTGTTCAGGTTTTCTATTTCTTCCAGTTCCAGTTTTGGTTGTTTGTGGTTTTCCAGAAATGCGTCCATTTCTTCTAGATTGCCTAATTTATTGGCGTATAGCTGTTCATAATATGTGTTTAGATTCGTTTGTATTTCCTTGGTGTTGGTAGTGATCTCTCCTTTCTCATTCATGATATTATTACTTTGAGTCTTCTCTCTCTTCTTTTTAATAAGCCTGTGCCAGCACTTTCTTTTTGTGATGTTTAAACAAAATACACCAACTAAAAATGTAAATTAACAACAACAACAGTGAAACCAAAGGCTGTTTCTTTGAAAAGATAACGTCAAAAAAAGAAAACTTTAGACACACTTATAAAAATAAGAGGACTCAAATAAATAAAATATGAAAGAAAGGAGGCTGGGGTAGTCTGGGTGGCTCAGCTGTTAAGCCCTGCCTTTAGTCCAGGGCGTGATCCTGGAGACCCAGGCTCAAGTTTGACATTGAGCTCCCTGCATGGAGCCTACTTCTCCCTCTGCTTGTGTCTCTGCCTCTCTCTCTCTCTCTCTGTGTGTCTCTCATGAATAAATAAATAAAATCTTAACGAAAAAAGAAATAAAGGAGCCTAAGTAACCTCAAAAACACAGAAAAGCGTAGGATTATAAAATAATATTGAGAAAAATTATATTCCAGCAGACTGGAAAATCTAGAAGAAATAAATTCCTAGAAGTATACCATCTTTCAAAATGCAATAAAAAGTAAATAGAAAATCTGAACAGATCATTAATAATTAAATTGAATCAATAATCAAAAAGCATCTGACAAACCAAACTGCAGGACCCAATGGCTTCACAGGTGATTTCTACTGAACATTTATTCATTTTATTTATTTTTTAAAAAGATTTTATTTATTCATGAGAGATACACAGAGAGAGGTAGAGACATAGGCAGAGGAAGAAGCAGGCCCCATGCAGGGAGACCAAGGCGGGACTGGATCCCAGGACCCTTGGATCATACTCTGAGCTAAAGGCACTCAACTGCTGAGCCACCCAGGGATCTCAAATATTTTTTTGTTTGTTTCATGTATTTACTTAAATTTCTAGTTGGTTAACATCTACCAAATGTTTAAAGAATACTTAATTCTTATTCTCAAACTATTGGGGAAAAATAGAAGAGGAAGAACTTTCTAAATTATTTTACAGGGCCAACATTATATAAATACAAAAACCAAATAAAGACACAAACACTATATGGTTTCACGCATATGAAGAATATAAAAAATAGTGAAAGGGATTATAGGGGAAAAGAAGGAAAATAAGTGGGAAAAATCAGAGAGGGTGACAGAGCATAAGAGACTCCTACCTCTGGGAAATGAACAAGGGCTAGTGGAAAGGGAGGTGGGCAGGAGGTTGGGGTGACAGGCACTGAGAGGGAAACTTGACAGGATGAGCACGGGGTGTTACACTCTATGTTGGCAAATCGAACTCCAAAAAATATATACAAAAAATGAAAACAAAAATCTACAGGCCAATATCTCTGATGAATATAGTTACAAAAATTCCACAACAAAATTTTACCAAATGAAATTCAATATTAAACTTAGAAAATCAAGGGCACCTCGGTGACTCAGTCAGTTAAGTGTCCTGCTTCAGCTCAGGTCATGATTCCAGGATCCTGGATTGAGCCCCACATCAGTATCCCTGCTTCTCCATCTCCCTCTGCCTGCCACTCCCCCAGCTTATGCTTGCTCTCTTGCTCTCTCTAAAATAAAATCTTTTTTAAAAAAGGTTAACCACTATAAAGTGAGATTTATTTAATGGATGCATGGGTGGTTCAAAATTTAATCAATGTGATGCATCATATTAACAAGATAAAAGATTAAAACTATGTGATCCATCTCAATAGATGCAGAAAATGCATTTGAGAAAATATGACATACATTCATAATAATAATTCACAACAAAGCAGGGTTAGAGGGAACATAGTTCAATAATAAAGGCCATATATGAAACCCATGCTAATATCATATTCAGTGGTGAAAAAATGAAAGCCTTTCCTGGAATATCAGGAAGGTGACAATGATATCCACTTTCACAACTTTTATTCATCATAGTGCTGAAAGAAGTAGTCACAGCAATAGGACAAGAAAAAGGGTAAGAGGTATCCCAATTGGTAAGGAAGAAGTAACACTTTCACAATTTGCAGATGAGATAACATTATACATGCAAAACTGTAAAGACTCAACAACAACAACAACAAAAAAAAAAACTATTGGAACTGAAAAGTGAATTCAATAAAGACATGAGACTCAAAATGAATATACAGGAAACTGTTGGATTTCTATACACCGATAATGAAGTACCAGAAGGAGAAAACT
Source organism: Vulpes lagopus (assembly GCF_018345385.1). NCBI lineage: Eukaryota > Metazoa > Chordata > Mammalia > Carnivora > Canidae > Vulpes > Vulpes lagopus. The sequence continues at coordinate 131,218,093 of NC_054830.1, forward strand.
AAGTTTTAAAAATCCCACTTCACTTGCATGAAAAAGAATAAAATATCCAGGAATAAATTTAGCCAATATGGTGACAGGTATACTGTGAAAACTATTATACACTGATGAAATAAATAAGATACAAAACAAATAGAAAAATATACCATGTTCATGCACTGGGAGAATTAATATTATTAAAATGTCCATACTACCCAAGGCAATCTACAGATTCCATGCAATCCCTACCAAAATACCAAACACTTATCACAGAACTAGAAGAAATAATTATATAGTATGGAACAACAAAAGACCATGACTAGCCAAAGCATTTTGAAAAAGAAGGAAAAAGCTTGAGGTATCACAATTCCAGATTTCAAGATACACTACAGAGCTATAGAATACCAAACAGCATAGTAATAGAAAAAATCGACACATAGATTGATGGAACAGGAGAGAGAGATTCCAGAAATAAACCATCTACATCGGCAATTAAAGTATAATAAAGAGGGAGTTAAGATGGTGGAGAAGTAGGAGGACCTTATCCGTGCATCATCCCTCAAACATAGCTAAAATGAATATCAAATCATTCTGAACACCCAAGAAATTGATCTGAGTACTGAAAGAACAAACTACACTAGAAGGAGAAAAGATATTGTGGAAGGTAGGAGGTGCAGCTACATGATTTGGTGTAGAAAAGAATCACTGTACTGTGGAGGGGAGGGAGCCTTGATCAGAGAGAGTGGAGAGAGAGAGAGAGATTGGGAAAGGGAGAGAGAGCAGGACATAGGGGATTACACAAGAAAAACACTTCGCCAAAATCATTGGGAAAATGAGAGGGGCTGATAATTGTAAGTTTTCACAAGCAGTAAAACTGAAAGTCTAAATTTTTAGAAGCCCACGCTATTGGCAGGGTGGAGCCTGGCCAATGTACAGGTGCTTCTATGGAGAAGGAGGGCAGAGGCCCAGGAGCACACAGCATGGCCTGAGGATCCCCTCTATCACAGTAAGAGACGCAGTTCCTCTTCTTGCATTTGGGAGAGATAGCATTGCATTTCCAGGGAGAAAAGAGCCAGTGGGCACCATTAATCTGCCCCATTCGTTATCATAGGAGCAGAGACACCTGCTCAAGTCATCTAACCTGAACACCAGCTTTTTGCTGCACTTACCATAAATTCCAAGCCCCTGCACTGTGGGCTGCCTCTCTGGGAAAAACCAGCACCAGCCTTTATGTGGTGAGACCCTTCCCTAGAGGATCAGCAAGTGTCTGTGCCATGCTGGGTCCCTAAAATTTGGAGTTTTGAACCCCTCCAGCATTCCTGAGATAAAATATAGGAACATAGTACTGCTGGGTGGGCAGATGGCTTAGAAACAGACAGAGTGAAGGCAGGGATCTGATGGAAGTCTGGAATAAATGAGAGATTTTTGCTCTTCTATGAGGCGTTCCTAAACAGCAGTGGGGGTGAACTCTCTTCTCATGAGATGAGAGAGCCAGCTGATGACATTTCCCCCCAACCTACCAATAAGTACGGACAGACTTCAGTGAGCAACATAGTGCATACAGTAGAGGCCTGAGCCACTTACACCAAGCTCTACCCCTGTACTCTGGAGTGCTTCTGAACTAGGGCAAATGTGCCTGAGAGACAGAGCAGAAGCATATCCCTCCCCTAGAAGATCAAGACAAAGCTTCCTACATGAATCAAGTCCACTGACCATAGTGAACTGGTCACTCGCACACTCACTACTAAAACTTCAACTTTAGCAGAAATAGGATCTAGCCTATTTTAACAAGCAGACCAAAATGCACCGAGTTAAAACTTGCTACACAGTGGAAAAGATCCAAATATTCCTCACTCGCAGGCAAGGAGTAACTGCAGAGGACTGACCTGAAAGATGCCAAAACACAATAGCAGAGTGCACAGAGCATACACCAAAAACATTTCTGAAGATCCAGATCCTGGACAGTATAGGACCTTTTCTTAATACAGCCATTACTCTCAGAAGCAGGAAATATAACAGATTTTCATAAAACACAGAGACAGAGACCTAAACAAAATGCCAAGACCATAGAATTCATCCACAACAAGAAAAATAAGAGGTCACAGGCAGGGATTCTTTTTTTTTAATATAAATTTATTTTTTATTGGTGTTCAATTTGCCAACATATAGAATAACACACAGTGCTCATCCCATCAAGTGCCCTCCTCAGTGCCTGCCACCCAGTCACCCCCACCCCCCGCCCTCCTCTCCTTCCACCACCCCTAGTTCGTTTCCCAGAGTTAGGAGTCTCTCACGTTCTGTCTCCCTTTCTGATATTTCCCACTCATTTTTCTCCTTTCCCCTTTATTCCCTTTCACTATTTTTTATATTCCCCAAATGAATGAGACCATATAAGGTTTGTCCTTCTCCGATTGACTCATTTCACTCAGCATAATACCCTCCAGTTCCATCCATGTCGAAGCAAATGGCGGGTATTTGTCATTTCTAATGGCTGAGTAATATTCCATTGTATACATAGACCACATCTTCTTTATCCATTCATCTTTCGATGGACACCGAGGCTCCTTCCACAGTTTGGCTATTGTGGACATTGCTGCTAGAAACATCGGGGTGCAGGTGTCCTGGCATTTCATTGTGTCTGTATATTTGGGATAAACCCCCAGCAGTGCAATTGCTGGGTCATGGGGCAGGTCTGTATTTAACCCTTTGAGGAACCTCCACATAGTTTTCCAGAGTGGCTGCACCAGTTCACATTCCCACCAACAGTGCAAGAGGGTTCCCTTTTCTCCGCATCCTCTCCAACATTTGTGGTTTCCTGCCTTGTTAATTTTCCCCATTCTCACTGGTGTGAGGTTTCGATTTGTGGTTTTGATTTCTATTTTTCTGATGGCCAGTGATGGAGAGCATTTTCTCATGTGCATGTTGGCCATGTCGATGTCTTCCTCTGTGAGATTTCCGTTCATGTCTTTTGCCCATTTCATGATTGGATTGTCTGTTTCTTTGCTGTTGAGTTTAATAAGTTCTTTATAGATCTTGGATACTAGCCCTTTATCTGATACATCATTTGCAAATATCTTCTCCCATTCTGTAGGCTGTCTTTGAGTTTTGTTGACTGTATCCTTTGCTGTGCAAAAGCTTCTTATCTTGATGAAGTCTCAATAGTTCATTTTTGCTTTTGTTTCTCTTGCCTTCATGGATGAATCTTGCAAGAAGTTACTGTGGCCGAGTTCAAAAAGGACGTTGCCTGTGTTCTCCTCTAGGATTTTGATGGAGTCTTGTCTCACATTAAGATCTTTCATCAATTTTGAGTTTATCTTTGTGTATGGTGCAAGGGAGTGGTCTAGTTTCATTCTTCTGCATGTGGATGTCCAATTTTCCCAGCATCATTTATTGAAGAGACTGTCTTTTTTTCCAGTGGATAGTCTTCCCTCCTTTGTCAAATATTAGTTGACCATAAAGTTGAGGATCCACTTCCGGATCCTCTATTCTGTTCCACTGATCTATGTGTCTGTTTTTGTGCCAGTGCCACACTGACTTGATGACCACAGCTTTGTAGTACGACCTGAAATCTGGCATTGTGATGCCCCTTGCTATGGTTTTCTTTTTTAAAATTCCCCTGGCTATTCGGGGTCTTTTCTGATTCCACACAAATCTTAAAATAATTTGTTTCAACTTTGTGAAGAAAGTCCATGGTATTTTGATAGGGATACAGGCAGGGATTCTAATCAAAACAGATATGCCTGAACCAGAATTTAAAATGACGATCATAAGGATACTGTCAGTATCATAAGGATACTGTCTGGGCCTCAGAAAAACATAGAAGACACCAAGAAGTCCCTTACCACAGACTAAAAGACCTAAAAACTAGTCAAGCTAAAATTTTAAAATGCTATAACAGAGATGTGAAACCAACTGATGTATTGACAAGAGTGGAAGAAGCAGAGAAATGAATCATTGATAAACAAGATAAAATTGTGGAAAATAACAAAGCTGAGAGGAAAAGGGAAAGATAAATATTGGATCACAAATGTAGAGTTAGGGAGCTCAGTGACTCCATAAAGCATAACATTCACTTCACAGAAATCCCAAAAGAAGAGAGGGGAAAGGGGGTAAAAGATTTATTTGAGAAAATTATAACTGAAAACTTTACTAATCTAGGAAAGGAGACAGACATCCAAATCCAGGAGGCACAGAGAACTCCACTCAAATTCAACAAAAGCTGGCCAACACCAAGACATATCACAGTAAAATTTAGAAAATACACAGAAAAGGAAAGAATCCTGAAAACAGCAAGGGGAGAAAAGTTCTTAACCTACAAGGGAAGACAAGTAACGTTCACAACAGATCTATCCACAGAAATTTGGCCAACCAGAAGAGTGGCACAATCTATTCAATGTGATGAATGGAAAAAATATGAAGCCAAGAATAATTTATCCAGTAAGTCTTTCATTCTGAATAGAAGGTGAGATAAAGAGTTTCCCAGATAAACAAAAACTAAGATTTTATGACTACTAAACCAGCCCCACAAGAGATATTAAAGGGGACTCTTTGAGGGGGAAAACAAGTAACAAAGACTAGAAAAGAACAGAGAAATTAACCAGAAGCACTAACTTTACAGGTAATACATGTCACTAAATTCTTATCTATTAATAATTACTCTAAATGTAAATGGACTAAATGCTCCAATCCAAAGACATAATGTATCAGAATGGATAAGGGACACCAGGGTGGCTCAGTGGTTGAGCGTCTGGCTTCAGTTCAGGGCATGATCCTAGTCCAAGGATCGAGTTCTGCACTGGGCTTCCTGCAGGGAGCCTTCTTCTCTCTCTGTGTCTCTCATGAATAAATGAATAGAATCTTTAAAAAAAAGAATGGATAAAAACAAGACCCATCTATGTGCTGCCTACAAGAGACTTACTTAAGACCTAAAAACACATTGAGAGTAAGGAGATGGAGAATGACCTATCATGCTAATGGACATCAAAAGAAAGCCAGAGTAGCCAGACATACTAGATTTAAAAAAAAATTTTTTTTAAATTTTTATTTATTTATGATAGTCACACACACAGAGAGAGAGAGAGAGAGAGAGAGAGAGAGAGAGAGAGGCAGAGACAGAAGCAGGCTCCATGCACCGGGAGCCCGACGTGGGATTTGATCCCGGGTCTCCAGGATCGCGCCCTGGGCCAAAGGTAGGCACCAAACCGCTGCACCACCCAGGGATCCCCGACATACTAGATTTTAAACCAAAGACAGTAGCAAAGAGATGGAGAAAAATAGTATATAATAAAAAAGGGGTCTATCCAACAAGAAAATCTAACAATTGTAAATATTTATGCCCCCAACCTGGGAACACCTAAATATATAAATAAATTAATAACAAACCTAAAGAAATTCATTGATAACAATACAATAATTGTAGGGGATTTTAATACCTCTGTTGCAGAAATGGACAGATCATCTAAGCATAAAATCAACAAGCAAACAATAGCTTTGAATGACACACTAAACCAGATGGATTTAACAGATATATTCAGAATATTTCATCCTAAATCAGAATACACATTCTTTTTGAGTGCACATGGGATATTTTCCAAAATATTTCACACACTGGGTCACAAGTCGGGCCTCAACAAGTACAGGACTGAGATTATCATATGATGCTCCACAATGTTATGAAACTTGAAGTCAACCATAAGAAAAAATTTGGAAAGAATACAAATACATGGAGGTTAAAGAGCATCCTATTAAAGAATGAATAGGTTAACCAGGAAATTAAAGAAGAAATTTTTAAGTCAGGAAAGAACAAACGTTGGTGAGGATGCAAAGAAAGGGGAACCCTCTTACATTGTTGGTGGGAATTGAAGCTGGTAGAGCTACTCTGGAAAACAGTATGGAGGTTCCTCAAGAAGTTAAAAATGGAGGTACCCTATGACCTAGCAAATGTACTATTATGTATTTACCCAAAGGATACAAACAATGATCTGAAGGGGTACCAGCACTCCAATATTGATAGCAAAGTCCACAGTAGCCAACTTATGAAAAGAGCCCAGATGTCCTTTGACAGATATATAGATAAGGAAGCTGTGGTAAGGAGGTCAGGGCAGGATGGCAGAAGACTAGGGGTCCTTGACACACCTGGTCCCACTAACTTACCTAGATAACTTTCAAAACATCCTGAATACCTATGAATTCGACCAGAGACTTAAAGAGAGAACAACCAGAATGCTACAGAGAGAAGGGTTTTCACTTCTAGCAAGGTAGGAAGGTGGAAAAAAATAAAATTGAATCAAGTGGGGAAGGGGAACCGCAAGAAGCTGCGTCCTGGATAGTAAAGCCCAGCCCTACAGAAGCCAGAACTTTAAAAATCCACACAGGAGTCTCCCCGGATGGAAAAAGTGCTCACCAGGGAAATTGGGTAGAATCCCAGGAGGGGCAGTGAAGCCTCCAGTTTCCCGGAGTCACTATTAGTGGAAGTGTGCCTGGGGGAAAGTGCCCCACAAAGTGTGGACCCATCTTGGTAAAGGGCTGGAGCCTGCAGCCTAGGGCATTTGGGAGAAGTCAGTTGGTTAGGCAGGCCAGGCCCAGATGGAGGTGGTAGTGCATCTGCTGCCTTCGGGAGCTGCATCCCCCGGGAGCTCTATTCAAGCAGCACAAGGTCCTGGATCCCCAGGGAGCCAAGGTGACAAAGCCCATGATCCTGCATTCCCCCTGGGACAGCAGGAAGCAGGGACGGCACAGGACAGTGAGAACTCTCCTGCCACTGGGTGACCTGCAAGCTGTGCAGATCAGTGGACTTGCACCTGCCCTGGGAGCATCTAGGCCAGTACAGACTGGGAGACTGCATTAGTTACTATCAGGGAGCTGACTCCAGTGCTGGAGATCTAGTGGCTGCAATTGTTGTTCTTCCTTGTTTCACCTTGCACCTGGGAGAGGCCGGCTGCCAGGGAATAGAGGCATAACAGGATTAAACAGCTCCCACTGAGCTGTGCACACACTTGAGAATCAGCACAGCAGACCCCTCCCCCAGAAGACAAGCTGGATGAACAGGGGAAGAGCAAGGTCTTGACCAAGAAGCGCTGGAAAGCTCCAAGGGAAGTCAAGGGATTTTAGTATATAGAACTAGAGGGTACTCCCACCCACCCCCCTTTTCCGTTGCAACTCATTTTTATATCAAACTAAAAATTTTCAATATTTTTCTCTTTTCCCACCTTAACTACAATATTATACACTTCTTCATTTTTAGGTTTCTTTCTTTTTGACTTTCATATTTCTACAATTACATGTCTTACATATATTAACTTTTTTAAAATTTATTTTTATTGGAGTTCAATTTGCCAAGATACAGCATAACACCCAGTGCTCATCCCATCAAGTGCCCCCCTCAGTGCCTATCACTCAGTCACCCCAACCCCCTGCCACCTCCCTTTCTACCACCCTTTGTTCATTTCCCAGAGTTAGGAGTCTCTCATGTTTTGTCACCTTCTCTGATATTTCCCACTCATTTTGTCTCCTTTCCCCTTTCTTCCTTTTCACTATTTTTTATATTCCCCAAATGAATGAGACCATATAATGTTTGTCCTTTTCTGATTGACTTATTTCACTCAGCATAATACCCTCCAGTTCCATCCACGTCAAAGCAAATGGTGGGTATTTGTCGTTTTTAATGGCTGAGTAATATTCCATTGTATACAGAGACCACATCTTTACTATTTAAAAGTTTAATTTAAAAATGAAAATTAAAAAAAAAATAAAAATAAATAAAAATGAAAATTTAAGAAGTTTGTTGGTGGCTGTCTGAGCTGGTTAAAAATACATATTGCATCTATATGCACAAAAAATAATGTGTAGGCTAATTCTCTTTTTAGTTCTTATTACAGGGAAAATTCTAGAAATGAGCACAGAACAGGCAGGAAGTGAATCAGGAGCCAGGATTCTGGTGCTGGCTTGTTCACCAAACATCTGATGGTTGACTAGTCAACTCTCCTCACTCAAAAATGTTCACCTTTAAAATGGTTGAGTTGGATTAGATTGAGGTTCCTTCCAGAACATCGATTGTGTTCAGACCCCAGGTCATAGCAGGCAAGATGAGAAGGCGAGTGCTGGTGACCAAGCTCAACTACGAATATGTTAGTCATGAGCCCAATAGTTTCTTTAATCTGGCTTCCTCCTTGCCAGATGTCTTTTCAGTTCCCTCTCTTGGCCTGAACTGGAGAACACGATTTCTAATGGGGGTGTCCCCTTGTGGTGATGTCCAGGGAGGACCCTAATGTCTCTTGGCCCTGTGTATACAAGGCACTGTATTTACAGAGCTGCACCCAGGAGATCTTGGAGCAGATGGTCTGTGGCTTCAAATATTCCAACTCCCTAGATAATTATCAGGTGCACCAGGCCACCAAGGATCAGTGCTGTTCTGAGCTGAGTATGGGAAGAAGGTTCTCCACCCAAATATGGCCCCCACACAAACATGGAGAGAAACCTGGGGCCGTCTCATAGTGTTTCCACATGAGTGTCCCATGGCCTCAACCGCAAAGTGACCTGAACCTCCACACCTAGCCACCAGCTATGTGATGAAGTGGGAAGACACTCTTCACCTATGTTGGAATGGTGCAGAATATATTTAATGTTTTTGAGGGTTTGGGGAGGGGTTGTTTTGTTTTGTTTTTCATGACCTGATGAGTATCTTTGCGTTTTATTACTGTTTTTTATTATTTCACCGACTCATCCCAGATAGCCTGTGTAGAACCCAGATCCACTGTCCCTGCAGAACTTCTCCAAGCCCTTACAAATCATCACACTAAAGAGGGTGATTTAATGCAAAAGGAAAGGGTGGGATGAAGCCATTCTATATGTTTCTCTGTAACCTGTTCTCTCTCAGAACACACCAAATCATTGTAGGCCCAACAGGTCTATAACCAACAGGTTATAGATATTTGCAGTACTCTGTAAATGAGGCTGTCTGCCACAGTGATTCAGCCTTTTAAGGCCCTTGGCACTTGACCTGATGCCATTCTTTTGCCATTTCTGCAGTGGCCTTACGTGTCCTCACAGACTGTTTTAGTTGCTAGATCTGCCATAACATGGAACCCCAGATTAGGGGGGAAGACCTCTGATTCCTCCTGGCCCCAGTATCTGGCTCTGTATTTTTTTAGAGATCCACCCAGGAAATATTTAATGAGCTGCTCCAAGGGTTCAACTACTCCATCTCTCTTGAGAAGTACAGGTACATTAGGCCACCAACTACATCAAGTGTCGGTCTGGGGTGAGAACAGGTCCACATTCATGCCCATTGTCAAGACCCAAAGATGAGAAGGACAATCCCAGAACCCAGACTAGAAACAACTTGCTCCCCTGAGGCCTGCTGAGGAACGTGGTTTTCCCCTGACCCTCTTGCCCCATGTCAGGAACAGACCAAGTCACATCAGCTTAGGAGAAATGCCATGCAGCCCATGCTGTGGAGAATTCTCAGGCCTAACATATGTGATATTGAACAGCATTTGAGATTCTAACCCTCTGAGTTCTATCGGCAGTGGGGATGTTTACTGATGACTCAATGGCATACTGGTCTTCATAAAAGCTATTAGCTGAGAGAAATGCTGTTGTTGCTCAGGTAACATAATGTGTTGAAGTTACCAACGGTTTACCATGTCTCCCCTAAAAACAATGGTACTTTGAAGCCTGTAACCTTTTTCTGTGTGGGCACTCAAGTCCCTTGTCCCGTACAAGGTCCCAAAGGGATGGGAGTCTTTAGTCTGAGCGCCAGACCCTGATCTTCCCAGTGGTTCATGGTTTGGAAGCTGACTATGGTGCCCCTCCTTGTCTCTCTGGTGTGAAAAGGAATCAACCCTGTCCCTGAGTGAGGCCTGCACCATGCTGATGCTCAAGGAAGACACGATGGAGAATTTTATACAGTCCCTCTATATTCCATATTCCAGTATAGAAACCTCTCAAACATCTCAATAATTTCCTGCATATACCAGGTGTTCATCACAGCCCAACAGGTTCTGGGCCAGCAGTTCAACAGGTAAGTGACTACACCATGCACAGCACAGGGGGTGAGGCTTGCCTCTACTACTGGTATGTTTGGGAATGTCATTGCACCTCTCTAAGTTTCCTTTTCCTCTCCTGAAATGTGATGTAGTAAGAGGATGAACTTCATGGGGCTACTGTGGGAAATCATGGGAGAAAAACATGGCATAGACTTACCTGGTGCCTGGCTCAGTAGAAAGAGCTTCTGGACATGCTGGGCATCTTCATGTGTAGTAGTTCTCTCTCCCCAGTGAAGAGGCTCTGACATCAACCCTCATGGCCTGTGGCCCTTCCGCCTTTACAGAAGTGCATGGAGGGGATCCCTGGGTGGCGCAGCGGTTTGGCGCCTGCCTTTGGCCCAGGGTGCGATCCTGGAGACCCGGGATCGAATCCCACATCAGGCTCCCGGTGCATGGAGCCTGCTTCTCCCTCTGCCTGTGTCTCTGCCTCTCTCTCTTTCTCTCTGTATGACTATCATAAAAAAAAAAAAGAAGTGCATGGAAAGGAGGCAGTTTTCCTGTTTGTAAAGTACTTCTGGGATTCCATCTAACTGGTCCTGCTACTTGCCCTTTATGTGACCAGATTAGAGGTCACTGGGGGCAGGCAGAAGAGCTCAAAGTCCACTCAGTATATGGAAAGTACTGGTTGGAATTCCTTCATCCAATAATATATATTATGCATCTAGTATTGAAGACACATTTCTAGTCACTAAGATAATTGAAGGAATAAAGTAGATACAATGTCTGGGTCTCAATTCTAATCAGAGGGTCAGACGGTCAATCACTCTACACGCCGTAAGCACCCATGTCCATAGTTTGTTAGATGTGACATCTTCATGGCCATCTCGAGTGAGTAATGGATCCACCTGTATTTGGACCATTATAATGGACGATAAGATCAAGTAAGGGCACTGGGTGTCTCAGTCAGTTAGGACTCTGCCTTCAGGTCAATTCATGATCCTGGGTCCTGGGTTTGAGCCCTACATTGGGCTCTCTGCTCAGTAGGGAGTCTGCTTTTCCCACCCCCTTTGCTGCTTACCCTGCTTGTGTTCCCTCTCTCTCTCCAAATAAATAAATATACTTAAATTTTTTTTAAAGATCAAGTAAAACTTTGATTGATCTTTAGGTCCAGAAGGAGGGCCTTGCTGCCTCCACAGAGCACATTGGGAGACTACAGGGGTTGTGGCTGGGGAGGGACTTTCAGAGCCATGGAACTCCCAGATCTCTTGATTTCCATTTGGGAAGCCTTCATTTTGGGGACTTCCTGTGAAGAGGCAAATGAATCAAAGGGAGCTGCAAATGGGGTTCCAAGCCCTCTGGGAAGCAGAGAACAGTCTGGGCTGATTTGGTGCCCCAAACACCCATCCCTTCAACTGTCCTATTTTGCTCTACCTGCCCCTCTCCATACCACCTCTGCTGACCACCACACCTGGGGCTAAGAACAGAAGCTGTGGTCAGCAGACCACTCACCAATCTGCCACAAACCTAAGCCCTGGGACTGTTCTGCATGGAGTGTGGAGTAGACGAGGCCCTTGGCCATGGCGAGAAAAGGATAAGTAGAAAAACAAGACTCATATAGGTTTTCTGGATGACCAGACCTTCCACTGCAAGGACAGCTATAGAAAGGTTGGAAGTCAGGCTGGGGCCATTCTTTGGAACCCATACAGAAAGAATGGTGCTATGGGAGTACCGTGTGGAAGGAAAGACCAGGCCTCTGATGCTGCTCCACATATGACTCTCCCCAGCACTTCTCTCCCATCTTGGATACCTGGCCTGATGAGAAATTGCAGGATACCTGCACTATGCCTGTTTCAAAGTAAAGGAGGCCCATGTGCATACGAAGTTGCATGACTGGGACCTGAAATACCATGCCCTCCTTATCCTGATGCTGTGGAAACTTCTGGAGCTCACTGAGGCAGAGGTAGAGGGTAAGAAGGATTGCAAGCTGGGAAGACTATCTGGGATGGGGTTCAGGGGTGGTTGTTCCTTTAACAGACATGGGATCTGTCCTGTTTTTGGAAGGGCACAGGGCAAGTCAGTCATGTGGACTAACGTTTCTCTTTATCCTGTGCCAGTGCCAGCTCCATGGCTCCTACCAGCTGCAGAACCAGAGAAAGGGTCTCCGATGGAGCTAGAGACACCCCTAGCTCTGTTTCAACCATCACCTCAAACGTCGGAGCCAACATCACCTCCATCAGTTGTTCCCGATCTGGAACAACGGATTACATAATTCTTTTGCATGTGTGCCTGGTCCTGAGCTGAAGTCAGTTTGACCACCAGATTTCCTGAGAATTGTGACTCCAACCCTAAAACTAGAGAGAGGCAACTCCAGCCCCAGAGGCTACCTGTCACTGGTGGGTAACTCCCAAGAACCAGTTGCATGAGGAGAAGCCCGGCCTCATGGACTTCCCTCCCAAGTTGGTGGCAGAGAAATTTACATCCATAGATGCAATGAGCAGCTGGGTTCTCAGGGCAGGGCTAGGGCAGGCTTTTCTTCTGCTATCCTCTGCCCCAGATCTGCCTTTCCCTGATGTGGGCTTGTATGGCCTGGGTCCAAATCTCAGTTCCATCACTTACCAACCACATCAACCTGTCCAACTCCTCAAACCCAAGCTTTCACCGTTCAGCTGCAGACTGTGTCCTAGGGTGGGGGAGGGAAATTCATGGTGTGTGTCCAAGTCCACAGGTCAGACATCCATCTGCCTTGGAGGCCGAGCACCCTCTGCACTTATTAGGCAACTGATGTGTGCTTAAGTACAGGACAGGCAGACAAACCTGTGGTTATAGCTATCCTGTGAGAATGTGCAGCTGAAAGGGAAGTAGGACCAGAGGGATGAACAGTTGGAGGGGAAGATGCCCCCTTGTGAGGAGCCACCTTGAACTGCTACCTGGAGCTTGAAGTTAGGGAGAATGATCAGGATGCAAATGCCCTCCTTCCATCCCCTGCCAGTATCTTCTTCTGGCTCATCCTATACTGGGTTCCCTCAGTGAAGAGGAATAGAATGCAATCCAGGGACTCCAACTGGGCTCAGGCTATATTCTCAGCTTGCTGAGCTCCAGCTCTGACCTGAGGCCCTTATGTAGGACATTAGTCTTGCATGTGAAATGGCTGTGTGAGTGAACATCCCCCTATTCTCTAGGATCTGTTCAGGAAGGTGCTGCCCCATCAGTGCCTGGGCTCCATCTTGTCCAAGCAGAATAAGCCTGGCAATGAGTATCTGGCACACACAGTCTGTGCCACCATCACCAAGTTCAGTGGTCTGGCCAACTGCATCATCACCACCTGCCTTGACAACCCAAGCATGACATCCCAGGACAGGTCCATGGTGGTGAAGCACTGAATCAAGGTGGCCAAAGCATGCTATGGGAGGCCTAGCTAACATGCTCTCCTGAGCCTGGGGAACTGCTCTTCCCTTTATCAGTTCTCAAGGTTGAAGTCTCTGGTCTAAGCTCTTCCTTCCAGGGACATGCTGACCTTTACTTGCATGGCCCAATGTTGGGATGCTCAGTTCCTACCTGGCTCCTTCCTTGAGTGAGGTAAAATGCCCACTTTCCCTAGCAGTGCTACTCCTTGGGTCTTCAGTGTGCCCTTCTGCAGGTCCCTGGACACCTGTCTCATCCAGGAGGGGAGACTGACACGGAGGGATACTGTAGCTCTTGGGCAAATAGGGCTCTTGCTACCCACCTGACAGCTCATTCTCTTCCCTTCCCAGGACTGTCAAATCCTGTGGAACTACTCACTGCATGCCATCCTCTCTGCTCTGCAGAGTGCCTCAATTCACTGCCTAAAGAAGGCATGGGCCAAAGTTTCCCGGTGAGTGGGCCTCTTTCCAGAAGGACCAGGACAGATGAAGGATCTCCCATATGCCTGTCCTTTCTGCACCCCCTCAGTCAGCCTGGACTTCCTGAGAGGCAGCAAACCTTGACTACAGGACATGGGCAGGCAGGCAGGCAAACAGGTGATTTTCTCAGCCTTCATGGGGGCCACCATGCCTCCTGCTTTAGAAATCATTTTTCCCATATGTGGGATGCCTGGGTGGCTCAGCAGTTAAGCTTCTGCCTTCAGCCCAGGGTGTGATCCTGGAGACCTGGGAATCAAGTCCTGCATCGGGCTCCTTGCATGGAGCCTGCTTCTGCCTGTGTCTCTGCCTCTATCTCTCTCAGTCTGTATGTATCTCTCATGAATGAGGAAATAAAATCTTATAAAAATCATTTTTCCCAAATGTCCCTATTTGGGATGACTGGGCTGAGCTGAATTAAAAGCTTTCAGATGGGTACTTTATAGCAACTAAAGTCTCTGCCCAATTGAAACCGAAATCAACCAAAGCAGAGCTGTTCAATTAATATGGGAATGGAGGCACTGGATGACCCTCATGAGAGCTCTCTCCCATGTCTTCCAACCACCTGAGTGCTCAGAGAAACTTAAAGAAAGCCCTCATCCAGCAGTTTGACCTTTTGGGTTCTCAAATCAAAGGGACTTGCACTCAATCCTGTCACATTATTCCTACTATGATCATGCCTTCTTTCCCTCTATTCAGGAAGAGCTTTCAAAATTTTATTTTATTTTATTTTATTTAATAATAAATTTATTTTTTATTGGTGTTCAATTTGCCAATATACAGAATAACACCCAGTGCTCATCCCGTCAAGTGACCCCCTCAGTCCCCGCCACCCAGTCACTCCCATCCCCCGCCCACCTCCCCTTCCACCACCCCTAGTTCATTTCCCAGAGTTAGGAGTCTCTCATGTTCTGTCTCCCTTTCTGATATTTCCTACCCATTTCTTCTCCCTTCCCCTCTATTCCCTTCCACTATTATTTATATTCCCCAAATGAATGAGACCATATAATGTTTATCCTTCTCCGATTGACTCATTTCACTCAGCATAATACCCTCCAGTTCCATCCACATCGAAGCAAATGGTGGGTATTTGTCATTTCTAATGGCTGAGTAATATTCCATTGTATACATAAACCACATCTTCTTTATCCATTCATCTTTCGATGGACACCGAGGCTCCTTCCACAGTTTGGCTATTGTGAACATTGCTGCTATAAACATCGGGGTGCAGGTGTCCTGGCATTTCATTGCATCTGAATCTTTGGGGTAAATCCCCAACAGTGCAATTGCTGGGTCGTAGGGCAGGTCTATTTTTAACTCTTTGAGGAACCTCCACACAGTTTTCCAGAGTGGCTGCACCAGTTCACATTCCCACTAACAGTGCAAGAGGGTTCCCTTTTCTCCGCATCCTCTCCAACATTTGTGGTTTCCTGCCTTGTTAATTTTCCCCATTCTCACTGGTGTCAGGTGGTATCTCATTGTGGTTTTGATTTGTATTTCCCTGATGGCCAGTGATGCAGAGCATTTTCTCATGTGCATGTTGGCCGTGTCTATGTCTTCCTCTGTGAGATTTCTCTTCATGTCTTTTGCCCATTTCATGTTGGGATTGTTTGTTTCTTTGCTGTTGAGTTTAAGAAGTTCTTTATAGATCTTGGATACTAGCCCTTTATCTGATACATCATTTGCAAATATCTTCTCCCATTCTGTAGGTTGTCTTTGAGTTTTGTTGACTGTATCCTTTGCTGTGCAAAAGCTTCTTATCTTGATGAAGTCCCAATAGTTCATTTTTGCTTTTGTTTCTTTTGCCTTTGTGGATGTATCTTGCAAGAAGTTACTGTGGCCAAGTTAAAAAAGGGTGTTGCCTGTGTTCTCCTCTAGCATTTTGATGGACTCTTGTCTCACATTTAGATCTTTCATCCATTTTGAGTTTATCTTTGTGTCTGGTGCAAGAGAGTGGTCTAGTTTCATTCTTCTGCATGTGGATGTCCAATTTTCCCAGCACCATTTCCTGAAGAGACTTTCTTCCAGTGGATAGTCTTTCCTCCTTTATCGAATACTAGTTGACCATAAAGTTCTCAATGGGAAAGCACTGGGAGCCTTTCCCCTAACATCAGGAACAAGACAGGGATGTCCGCTCCCACCACTGCTATTCAACATAGTACTAGGAGTCCTAGCCTCAGCAATCATACAACAAAAAGACATTAAAGGCATTCAAATTGGCAAAGAAGAAGTCCAACTCTCCCTCTTCGCCGATGACATGATACTCTAGATAGAAAACCCAAAAGACTCCACCCCGAGATTGCTAGAACTCATACAGCAATTTGGCAGTGTGGCAGGATACAAAATCAATGCCCAGAAGTCTGGCATTTCTATACACTAACAATTAGACTGAAGAAGGAGAAATTAAGGAGTCAATCCCATTTACAATTGCACCCAAAAGCATAAGATACCTAGGAATAAACCTATCCAAAGAGGTAAAGGATCTATACCCTAAAAACTATAGAACACTTCTGAAAGAAATTGAGGAAGACACAAAGAGATGGAAAAATATTCCATGCTCATGGATTGGCAGAATTAATATTGTGAAAATGTCAATGTTACCCAGGGCAATTTACACGTTTAATGCAATCCCTATCAAAATACCATGGACTTTCTTCAAAGAGTTGGAACAAATTATTTTAAGATTTGTGTGGAATCAGAAAAGACCCTGAATCACCAGGGGAATTTTAAAAAAGAAAATCATAGCTGGGGGCATCACAATGCCAGATTTCAGGTTGTACTACAAAGCTGTGGTCATCAAGACAGTGGGGTACTGGCACAAAAACAGACACATAGATCAATGGAACAGAATAGAGAACTCAGACGAGCTTTCAAAATTTTCAAAAGGGCCAGCCCCGGTGGCTCAGCAATTTAGCACTGCCTTCAGCCCAGGGCGTGATCCTGGAGACCCGGGATCAAGTTCGATGTTGAGCTCCCTGCATGGAGCCTACTTCTCCCTCTGCTGTGTCTCTGCCTCTCTGCCTCCCGCTGTCTGTCTCTCATAAATAAATAAATAAAATCTTTAAAAAACAAAAATTTAGTCTTCTGTGCTCTTTTCCAGCCCAACTTTTATCCTTATAATCATTGTTTAGCATTCTAATTCAGACATCTTACTTATAGCTATATTGATTCACTCCCTAGTTGTGAGTGCTACCTCGTGTTATTTTTTGGGAGTATTTTCTCCATGTCATTATTTTGTCCAGAAAGAAAGAATAAAGAAAAAGAAACTATAAGAAAAACAACAATAACAACACCTTTCCCCTAACTAGACCCTGGGTGTGTTAAAAGATCCTGCTTGTTAAAAGAATCTAGATCCCAAAATAAAAAAGATAAACGTCAAGTACAATGAAATAATATATATATAGTGTATACATAAAAATTTTTT
>NC_054830.1:131235456-131241957 GCF_018345385.1 Vulpes lagopus
TCAGTGTTGGCTTCTCTTGCTCATTAAAAACTGTTATCTGCAAAACATTTCTACTATTTGTGGTTTATTACGAGAGGGATGGAGTCGGAATAGAATCTGATGAAAAAATGGATCGTACGACTCTTCTCCTCATGATTCTGTTACTCTCATGAGAAGTCAAGCCATAGTCCTCCTCGATGCCAGTGCATATGTGCCTGTCAGGATGAGGGCGCACACAACCGATCCCATCTCCTACCCAGTTTCTCTGAGTTCTGTCGAGAAAAAACAAACCTCCAAACAACCAGCAGAGTGAAGGAATGGCAGGAATAGCAAAGGGTACAAGAAGAAGAAGAAGAAGGGACATAGGAACTCTGTAAGCAGAAAAGGAAGCAGGCATATCCGGAAATACGATCAACAGCACTAGATAATACCTTCCCTATTAGACTGGTGCATGTCCCGGTGCCAATATCCTTAAGAAAATGCCTACTGGGGTCTGCCAGTTACAAGCCGGTCCGTTCCCTTGAAGCCTAGCAATGGAAGCGGTCCCATGGGAACAGAGTCCCGAAGGAGAAGTGGTCTCCAAATGGATTCCCTTGTGGATCCTGTGTGGCCATGTGACTTCTAAGGACAAGCCACTCACTGAAGCACACAGTCTGTGGACCTTCCCTCCTTTTTGGAAACTCTCCTCCGAGAGGCCTTGTTGTCTTCTTTTGCCCCTGATGACGGACCATTATGGACAGGAGGGCACGTCCCCGTTACAACCAGGGGACAGTGGCTGTAGGAACAAGCAAAGACAAAGCAGGAGGATTGGACTCGGTGGTCTGTCCGATGCTCTGCAGCAGAAGACTGCCCCCTACAGCCAGCAATGCACTGAGGTAGTGACCAGGCCTGGACACCTGGCTTGTGTTCTCTGCATCAGCCTGCCCCTGCTGGATGATTCATCTCCAGAGCTAAATGCAGGTCTTTCTCTGAAGGAATGGATTCAGAGAGTGTAGAAAGCCAATTTCCTCAGCTTTTCTCTTTCTCTCTTTCTCTCTCTCTCTGTCTCTCTGTCTCTCTCTCTCTCTGTCTCTCTCTCTCTCTCTATCTCTCTGTCTCTCCTCTCTCTCTCCCCCTCTGGAAAATACAGTGTTCCAAAGAGCAGCGAGGTAGGCAATGTGGTTGACAAGGTCGGGTAAGCAGCCAGATCTTGGTTTCCGCTGAGATCCTCATCTCAGGGTGGTTGGATGGAACCCTACATCAGGCTCCCCACAAGCGCAGAGACTGCAGAGGATTCCTTGTCCCTGGGGCACCTGGGTGGCTCATTCCGTGAGGCATCTGTCTTTGGCTGGATCGCCAATCCCAGGGTGCTTGGATGGAGCCTGTCATCGGGCTCCTTCTCAGTTGGGTGTCTGCTGCTCCCTCTCCTCCCCTGCTCATGCTGCTCTCTATATTGCTCTCACTCTCTCTCTTTCTCTAAAAAGCAAGATATCTTTTACGAGTAGTGAGCTGCACAGAACAATAAATACGAGATAGACTTTTCCAACATCCGTGGTCTGTATCTGCATAGTGTCCCTGAAAATGAACCTTCAGCCACCAGAGGGAATCCCTGTGACAAGGCTTCCAAGGTTCTGAGCTCTGTGAACTAGTCTTAGGTAGTCCGGTGGTCTGGAGGCTCTCCAAAGCTCAGCCTGGGAGGGCCCCAGCCAAAGCTTCTTCCGTCCTGTTTGTTGTCTCTCCTTGGGCTTTCTTGAGTACCACACAAGAAGCATGGCCGTTGAATTAGTGGAAGAGCCCTGAAATGTGTGCAGAGGAGGGCGACACACCCAGGAATGACAGGCCCCTGTGAGCAGAGGACTTTGTCTCCATCCGTTCCTGGATCTCAAAGTCACTGGGAGAGGTGGCCCTGGCTGAGCTGGGAGCTGCCTTTGGCGCGTTGTGGATGTGGCTTCTGTGTGAGCCTGGAGGTGATGTGGGCTCTCAGCATTTCAGAACAAAGAGATTCTACGTGATCGTTTGACGTTACGAAAGACAGTCAACGCATCAGTAACTGTACACAGTGCGAAACAGAACAAAAGGAGTTTTGAAAACACCTTGATGAGTACGGAGTCGCAGGTGAGGCAAGAGACCACTTTGTCAGCCGAGGCAACCTGAAACGGCCTTACTGGAGAAGCACATGTCAAGGAAGCAATTCAACTCTTGGATTCCTATCAGCACTTTGGCATCGTTCTAAATTGTGAGAGACTCTGCGTTCATTCTCTTGTCTTTGTAGACATGGTTCACCTGCATATGTGCTTTCCGTATCAGAAATCACGTACCTATCAGTACTCGATAGGTCACTCTTCAACGTTGGCCATCCCATTCCACGTCGGAAGCCTAACAATTGGCCTTCATGTTTACCAGCGCTAGACATCCTTAACCCTGCGTCGCCTTCACACGAGAAGGGTGAACCGACACGGGGTTGTGTATGTACAAAGTTCACATAGGAGCATGGGACATACACTGGACTCTAGAGACAGCGCATCCGGGTTCCGAACTTTTCTGGATGATGCGTGAAAAGCCAATCAATGCGTGAGAAGACTCTGGAGGCAAGGGCAGTCATGACAAGCACGCCCACGTAGTTGGGAAACAGTGCTCTAGAGCCAGTCGAAAGTGTGTCATAAAGGAAAGCAAAAAGAGAAGTAGAAAGTGAGGGAGACGTTCAGAAATGGAAAACGCGTCTGTTGCCTACTTAAGCCCCACACACGAGGGAAGATGCTCAGAGAAGCTGGAGCCGTGGTTCCCACACTTGCCCAGCGCAGCCAGGCCCACAGCCCCTGCAGGATCCCCGATGGCCCTGCCCTGCTCCTTCTCGCTGGCCCTGGTGCTGCTCAGCTGCCACTCCCTGTGCTGTCTGGCTTGCGACCTGCCCGACGCCCACGGCCTGCGCAACTGGAGGGTCCTGACGCTCCTGGGACAGATGAGGAGACTCTCCGCCGGCTCTTGTGACCACGACACCAATGACTTTGCCTTCCCCAAGGAGCTGTTTGATGGCCAGCGGCTCCAGGAGGCGCAGGCCCTCTCTGTGGTCCACGTGATGACCAGAAGGTCTTCCACCTCTTCTGCCCGTACACGTCCTCCGCTCCTTGGAACATGACTCTCCTGGAGGAACTGTGCTCGGGGCTCTCGCAGCAGCTGGATGACCTGGAGGCCTGTCCCCTGCAGGAGGCGGGGCTGGCCGAGACCCCCCTCATGCATGAGGACTCCACCCTGAGGTCCTACTTCCAAAGGATCTCCCTCTACCTGCAAGACAAGAACCACAGCCCGTGTGCCTGGGAGATGGTCCGAGCAGAAATCGGGAGATCCTTCTTCTCCTCGACAATCTTGCAAGAAAGAATCAGGAGGAGGAAATGAGACCCGCCCGGGTCCGCACGGAAATGACATTCCCTGACTGATCGGAGCACACTTGCACGAGTCCTGCCGCCTCAGAGAAGCTCACGCCTGCCGTCACGGTGACACGAAGGCAATCGGGGTGTCCAACGTGTTCAGGACGGGGCAGCACCATCAAGTGAAGTCGACAAACACCGTTTACTTTCAGATAACCTTGCCCATCTCTCTATTTACTACTTTTCGTTTATTTATTATATTTATTTATTTATTTATTTATTTATTTATTTCTTCCTATTTATACCTTAACTGGGTTCTCTTTGTATACTAGTAGGTGTACCGTCACTCTGTGATTCAGGGGGACTGGGGATGCTTTCTATTTATTCAGTGTTTGATTCTCTTGGTCATTAAACTGTTCTCTGCAAACATTCTTGGATTTGTGGTTTCTTTCGAGAGGGATGGAGTCGGAATAGAATCTGATGAAAAAATGGATCGTACGACTCTTCTCCTCATGATTCTGTTACTCTCATGAGAAGTCAAGCCATAGTCCTCCTCGATGCCAGTGCATATGTGCCTGTCAGGATGAGGGCGCACACAACCGATCCCATCTCCTACCCAGTTTCTCTGAGTTCTGTCGAGAAAAAACAAACCTCCAAACAACCAGCAGAGTGAAGGAATGGCAGGAATAGCAAAGGGTACAAGAAGAAGAAGAAGAAGGGACATAGGAACTCTGTAAGCAGAAAAGGAAGCAGGCATATCCGGAAATACGATCAACAGCACTAGATAATACCTTCCCTATTAGACTGGTGCATGTCCCGGTGCCAATATCCTTAAGAAAATGCCTACTGGGGTCTGCCAGTTACAAGCCGGTCCGTTCCCTTGAAGCCTAGCAATGGAAGCGGTCCCATGGGAACAGAGTCCCGAAGGAGAAGTGGTCTCCAAATGGATTCCCTTGTGGATCCTGTGTGGCCATGTGACTTCTAAGGACAAGCCACTCACTGAAGCACACAGTCTGTGGACGTTCCCTCCTTTTTGGAAACTCTCCTCCGAGAGGCCTTGTTGTCTTCTTTTGCCCCTGATGACGGACCATTATGGACAGGAGGGCACGTCCCCGTTACAACCAGGGGACAGTGGCTGTAGGAACAAGCAAAGACAAAGCAGGAGGATTGGACTCGGTGGTCTGTCCGATGCTCTGCAGCAGAAGACTGCCCCCTACAGCCAGCAATGCACTGAGGTAGTGACCAGGCCTGGACACCTGGCTTGTGTTCTCTGCATCAGCCTGCCCCTGCTGGATGATTCATCTCCAGAGCTAAATGCAGGTCTTTCTCTGAAGGAATGGATTCAGAGAGTGTAGAAAGCCAATTTCCTCAGCTTTTCTCTTTCTCTCTTTCTCTCTCTCTCTGTCTCTCTCTCTCTCTCTCTCTCTCTCTGTCTCTCTCTCTCTCTCTATCTCTCTGTCTCTCCTCTCTCTCTCCCCCTCTGGAAAATACAGTGTTCCAAAGAGCAGCGAGGTAGGCAATGTGGTTGACAAGGTCGGGTAAGCAGCCAGATCTTGGTTTCCGCTGAGATCCTCATCTCAGGGTGGTTGGATGGAACCCTACATCAGGCTCCCCACAAGCGCAGAGACTGCAGAGGATTCCTTGTCCCTGGGGCACCTGGGTGGCTCATTCCGTGAGGCATCTGTCTTTGGCTGGATCGCCAATCCCAGGGTGCTTGGATGGAGCCTGTCATCGGGCTCCTTCTCAGTTGGGTGTCTGCTGCTCCCTCTCCTCCCCTGCTCATGCTGCTCTCTATATTGCTCTCACTCTCTCTCTTTCTCTAAAAAGCAAGATATCTTTTACGAGTAGTGAGCTGCACAGAACAATAAATACGAGATAGACTTTTCCAACATCCGTGGTCTGTATCTGCATAGTGTCCCTGAAAATGAACCTTCAGCCACCAGAGGGAATCCCTGTGACAAGGCTTCCAAGGTTCTGAGCTCTGTGAACTAGTCTTAGGTAGTCCGGTGGTCTGGAGGCTCTCCAAAGCTCAGCCTGGGAGGGCCCCAGCCAAAGCTTCTTCCGTCCTGTTTGTTGTCTCTCCTTGGGCTTTCTTGAGTACCACACAAGAAGCATGGCCGTTGAATTAGTGGAAGAGCCCTGAAATGTGTGCAGAGGAGGGCGACACACCCAGGAATGACAGGCCCCTGTGAGCAGAGGACTTTGTCTCCATCCGTTCCTGGATCTCAAAGTCACTGGGAGAGGTGGCCCTGGCTGAGCTGGGAGCTGCCTTTGGCGCTTTGTGGATGTGGCTTCTGTGTGAGCCTGGAGGTGATGTGGGCTCTCAGCATTTCAGAACAAAGAGATTCTACGTGATCGTTTGACGTTACGAAAGACAGTCAACGCATCAGTAACTGTACACAGTGCGAAACAGAACAAAAGGAGTTTTGAAAACACCTTGATGAGTACGGAGTCGCAGGTGAGGCAAGAGACCACTTTGTCAGCCGAGGCAACCTGAAACGGCCTCTACTGGAGAAGCACATGTCAAGGAAGCAATTCAACTCTTGGATTCCTATCAGCACTTTGGCATCGTTCTAAATTGTGAGAGACTCTGCGTTCATTCTCTTGTCTTTGTAGACATGGTTCACCTGCATATGTGCTTTCCGTATCAGAAATCACGTACCTATCAGTACTCGATAGGTCACTCTTCAACGTTGGCCATCCCATTCCACGTCGGAAGCCTAACAATTGGCCTTCATGTTTACCAGCGCTAGACATCCTTAACCCTGCGTCGCCTTCACACGAGAAGGGTGAACCGACACGGGGTTGTGTATGTACAAAGTTCACATAGGAGCATGGGACATACACTGGACTCTAGAGACAGCGCATCCGGGTTCCGAACTTTTCTGGATGATGCGTGAAAAGCCAATCAATGCGTGAGAAGACTCTGGAGGCAAGGGCAGTCATGACAAGCACGCCCACGTAGTTGGGAAACAGTGCTCTAGAGCCAGTCGAAAGTGTGTCATAAAGGAAAGCAAAAAGAGAAGTAGAAAGTGAGGGAGACGTTCAGAAATGGAAAACGCGTCTGTTGCCTACTTTTAAACCCCAACAGAGGGAGATTTCCAGGGAAGCTGGAGGCGTGTTTCCCTTGCCCAGCGCAGCAGGCCCACAGCCCCCCAGGATCCCCGATGGCCCTGCC
>NC_054830.1:131242057-131252501 GCF_018345385.1 Vulpes lagopus
TCAGGTCAGCTGGGTTGCAGGCCTTGCATGGCAGCAGGGCAGAGGCCTCACATGGCAACAGGGCTATAGCCCTCACAGGGCAGCAGGGCAGCAGGGCTGCAGGCGTCTCAGGTCAGCAGGGGTGCAGGCGTTACAGGGCAGCAGGGCACCAGGCCTCTCAGGTTAGTAATGCAGCAGGCCTTGCAGTGCAGCAGGGCAGCAGGCCTCACATGGCATCAGGGCTGCATGGTGACAGGTCTTGCTGGGCAGCAGGGTAGCAGGCGACTCAGGGCAGCAGGGCACCTGGCCTCACATGGCAGCAGGGGAGGAGGGCTGCAAGCCTCGCAGGGCACTAGGACACCAGGCGTTTCAGTAGTCAGGGCAGCTGTGCTGCAGGCCTCGCAGGGCAGCTGGGCATCAGGCGTCTTAGGTCAGCCGGGCAGCAAGCCTGTAGGGCAGCAGGGCAGCAGACCTCTCAGGGTAACAGGGCTGCAGGCTTTGTAGGACAGCCGGGTAGAGGCTTCACATGGCAGCAGTGCTGCAGGCATCGCAGGGAAGCAGGGCAGGAGGCATCTCAGGTCAGCCGGGCAGCAGGCCTCTCAGGGCAGCAGGCCTCCAAGGCTCACAGGGCAGCAGGGCTATAGGCCTCGCAGGGCAGCAGGGCAGAGGCCTCACAAGGCAGCAGGGCAGCAAGGCTGCAGGCCTCGCCAGGCGGAGGGCACCAGGCGTCTCAGTGCAGCAAGGCAACCGGGCCGCAGGCCTCACTTGGCAGCAGGGCAGCAGAGCCACAAGCCTTGCAGGACAAGAGGGCAGCAGGACTCACATGGCAGCACCCAGCATGGCTGCAGGCCACTCAGGGCAACAGGGGTGCTGGCCTTGTAGGACAGCCAGGCAGAGGCCTCACATGGCAGCAGTGCTGTAGCCATTGCAGGGCAGCAGGGCAGGAGGCGTCTCAGGTTAATAATGCAGCAGCCCTTGCAAG
This sequence comes from Vulpes lagopus, assembly GCF_018345385.1. NCBI lineage: Eukaryota > Metazoa > Chordata > Mammalia > Carnivora > Canidae > Vulpes > Vulpes lagopus. Next base: position 131,243,019 of record NC_054830.1, read on the forward strand.
GCCCAGGGCTGCAGGCCTTGCATGGCAGCATGGCAGAGGCCTCACATGGCATCAGGTCAGCAGGTCTCTCAGGGCAGCAGGCTGCAGGCTTTGTAGGATAGCAGTGCAGAGGCCTCACAGGGCAGCAGGGCAGCAGGTGTCTCTGGGCAGCAGGGTTGCAGGCCTCACATGGCAGCAGGGCAACATGGCTACAGGCTTCGCAGGGCAGCAGGGCTGCAGGTCTCTCAGGGTAGGGGGCTGCATGCCTCGCCGGGTAGCAGGGCAGCAGGATCACATGGCAGCACGCAGAACAGCTACAGGCCTCGCAGGGCAGCAGGGCAGAGGCCCCATATGGCAGCAGGGCAGCAGGTCTCTCAGGGCAGCAGGGCTGCAAGCCTCGCAGAGCAGCAGGGCAGCAGGTGAATCAGGTCAGCCGCGCAGCAGGCCTGACAGGGCAGCAGGGCAACAGGCCTCTCAGGGCAGCAGGGTACAGGCCTCAAAGGGCAGCAGGGCAGTAGTCGAATCAGGTCAGCCGTGCAGCAGGCCTCTCAGGGCAGCAGGGCATCAGGCCTCTCAGGGCAGCAGGGCTGCGGGCATCGCAGGGCAGCAGGCCAGCAGGCCTCCCAGGGCTGCAGGGTTAGCAGGGCAACAGAGGCAGCAGGTGTCTCAGGGCAGCAGGGTTGCACGCCTTGCAGGGCAGCAGGGCAGAGGCCTCACATGGCAGCACGTGAACAGCCCCCCGGGCAGCCGAGCAGCAGGTGTCTCAGGTTAGTAATGCAGCAGGCCTCTCAGGTCAGCAGGGCTGCAGGCCTCGCAGGGCAGCTGGGCATCAGGCGTCTCAGGTCAGTCGGGCAGCAAGCCTTGTAGGGCAGCAGGGCAGCAGGGCAGCAGACCTCTCAGGGTAACAGGGCTGCAGGCCATGTAGGACAGCCGGGCAGAGGCTTCACATGGCAGCTGTGCTGCAGGCATCGCAGGGAAGCAGGGCAGGAGGCGTCTCAGGTCAGCCGGGCAGCAGGCCTCTCAGGGCAGCAGGCCTCCAAGGCTCGCAGAGCAGCAGGGCTAAAGGCCTCACAGGGCAGCAGGGCAGAGGCCTCACAAGGCAGGAAGGAAGCAGAGCCACAAACCTTGTAGAACAGGAGGGCAGCAGGACTCACATGGCAGCAGGCCAGCACGGCTGCAGGCCACTCAGGGACACTCAGGGCAACAGGGCTGCTGGCGTCTCAGGTCAGCAGAGAAGCAGGCCTCATAGGGCAGCAGGGCTGCAGGCCTCGCAGGGCAACAGGTCAGCAGGCATCTCAGGTCAGCCGGGCAGCAGGCCTTGTCGGGCAGCAAGGCAGAGGCCTCATATGGCAGCAAGGTTGCAAGCCTGGCAGGGCATCAGGGCAGCATTACTGCAGGCCACTCTGGGCAACAGGGCTCAGGTGTCTCAGGGCAGCAGGGCAGCGGGCCTCTCAGGGTAACAGGGCTCAGGCCCTGTAGGACAGCCGCGCAGAGACTTCACATGGCAGCAGGACTGCGGGCATCGCCGAGAAGCAGGGCAGGAGGCGTTTCAGGTCAGCCGGGAAGCAGGCCTCACAGGGCAGCAGGGCTGCAGGCCTCGCAGGGCAGCAGTGCCGTAGGCCTCGCAGGGCAGCAGGGCAGCAGCCTTCTCAGGGCAGCAGGGCTGCAGCCTTCACGGGGCAGCAGGGCAGCAGGCATCTCAGGGCAGCAGTGCTACAGGCCTCACAGAGCAGCAGGGCAGCAGGAGTCTCAGGGCAGCGGGGTTGCAGGCCTCGCAGGGCAACAGGGCAGCAGGCCTCTCAGGGTAACAGGGCTGCAGGCCTTGTAGGACACCCGGGCAGAGGCTTCACATGGCAGCAGTGCTGCAGGCATCGCAGGGAAGCAGGGCAGGAGGCGTCTCAGGTCAGCTGGGCAGCAGGGTTCTCAGGGCAGCAGGGCTGCAAGGTTCACAGGGCAGCAGGGCAGAGGCCTCACAAGGCAGCAGGAGAGCAGGGCTGCAGGCCTCGCAGGGCAGTAGGGCACCAGGCGTCTCAGTGCAGCAAGGCAACCAGGCAGCAGGGCTCACTTGGCATCAGGGCAGCAGAGCCACAAGCCTTGTAGGACAGGAGGGCAGCAGGCCTCACATGGCAGCAGGCCAGCACGGCTGCAGGCCACTCAGGGCAACAGCGCTGCTGGCGTCTCAGGTGAGCAGAGAAGCAGGCCTCACAGGGCGGCAGGGCAGCAGGCTTCTCAGGGCAGCAGGGCAGCAGGCTCTCAGGGCAGCACGGCTGCAGGCCTCACAGGGCAGCAGCGCTACAGGCCTCACAGGGCAGCAGGGCAGCAGGAGTCTCAGGGCGACAGGGCTGCTGGCCTTGCAGGGCAGCAGGGCAGCAGGGCAGAGGCGCCACATGACAGCAAACCTGCAGGCCTCTCAGGGCAACAGGTCAGCAGGTCTCACATGGCAGCAGGGCAGCAGTGCTGCATGCCTCGCAGGGCAGCAGGGCTGCTGGCCTCACAGAGCAGCAGTGCTGCAGGCCTCGCGAGGCAGCAGCATGCATGGCAGCAGGTCAGGAGGCCCCCTTGGCTGTAGGGCTTGCAGGGCAGCAGGGCAGCAAGCCTCTCAGGTCAGCAGGGCCTGCATGCCTACCAGGGAATCAGGGCTGGAGTCGATGCAGGGCAGCAGGGCAGCCGGCCTTACATGGCAGCAGGGCAGCAGGGCTGCAGGCCTCACAGGGTAGCAGGGCAGCAGGCATCACATGGCAGCAGGGCAGCAGGGCTGCAGGCGTCGAACGGCAGCAGAGCAGCAGGTGTTCAGGGCAGCTGGGTTGCAGGCCTTGCATGGCAGCAGGGCAGAGGCCTCATATGGCAACAGGGCTGTAGCCCTCACAGGGCAGCAGGGCTGCAAGGCTCACAGGGCAGCAGGGCTACAGGCCTCGCAGGGCAGCAGGGCTGCAGGTGTCTCAGGGCAGCGGGGCTGTAGGGCTCTAGGCCTTGCAGTGCAGCAGGGCAGCAGGCCTCACATGGCAGCAGGGCAGCAGGGCTGTAGGCCTTGCAAGGCAGCAGGGCAGTGGGCCGCTCAGGGCGCAGGGTAGCAGTGCAGCAGGCCTCACACGCTAGCAGGGCAGCAGGGCTACACGCCACTCAGGGCAAGAGGGCTGCAGGTCTTGTAGCACAGCAGTGCAGAGGCCTCACATAGCAGCAGGGCAGCAGGGCAGCAGGCCTCTCAGGGCAGCATGGCTGCAGGCACCAAACGGCAGCGGAGGAGTAGGAGTGGCAGGGCAGCAGGGCAGCAGGCGAATCAGGTCAGCTGGGTTGCAGGCCTTGCATGGCAGCAGGGCAGAGGCCTCACATGGCAGCAGGACAGCAGGTCTCCCAGGGCAGCAGGGGTGTAGGCTACAGCCCTCACATGGCAGCAGTGCAACAGTCGTCTCAGGGCAACAGTGCTGCAGGGCTGCAGGTTTCGCAAGGCAGGAGGGCAGCAGGCGTCTCAGGTCAGCTGGGTTGCAGGCCTTGCATGGCAGCAGGGCAGAGGCCTCACATGGCAACAGGGCTATAGCCCTCACAGGGCAGCAGGGCAGCAGGGCTGCAGGCGTCTCAGGTCAGCAGGGGTGCAGGCGTTACAGGGCAGCAGGGCACCAGGCCTCTCAGGTTAGTAATGCAGCAGGCCTTGCAGTGCAGCAGGGCAGCAGGCCTCACATGGCATCAGGGCTGCATGGTGACAGGTCTTGCTGGGCAGCAGGGTAGCAGGCGACTCAGGGCAGCAGGGCACCTGGCCTCACATGGCAGCAGGGGAGGAGGGCTGCAAGCCTCGCAGGGCACTAGGACACCAGGCGTTTCAGTAGTCAGGGCAGCTGTGCTGCAGGCCTCGCAGGGCAGCTGGGCAGCAGGCGTCTCAGGTCAGCCGGGCAGCAAGCCTTGTAGGGCAGCAGGGCAGCAGGGCAGCAGACCTCTCAGGGTAACAGGGCTGCAGGCCATGTAGGACAGCCGGGCAGAGGCTTCACATGGCAGCAGTGCTGCAGGCATCGCAGGGAAGCAGGGCAGGAGGCGTCTCAGGTCAGCCGGGCAGCAGGCCTCTCAGGGCAGCAGGCCTCCAAGGCTCGCAGAGCAGCAGGGCTAAAGGCCTCACAGGGCAGCAGGGCAGAGGCCTCACAAGGCAGGAAGGAAGCAGAGCCACAAACCTTGTAGAACAGGAGGGCAGCAGGACTCACATGGCAGCAGGCCAGCACGGCTGCAGGCCACTCAGGGACACTCAGGGCAACAGGGCTGCTGGCGTCTCAGGTCAGCAGAGAAGCAGGCCTCATAGGGCAGCAGGGCTGCAGGCCTCGCAGGGCAACAGGTCAGCAGGCATCTCAGGTCAGCCGGGCAGCAGGCCTTGTCGGGCAGCAAGGCAGAGGCCTCATATGGCAGCAAGGTTGCAAGCCTGGCAGGGCATCAGGGCAGCATTACTGCAGGCCACTCTGGGCAACAGGGCTCAGGTGTCTCAGGGCAGCAGGGCAGCGGGCCTCTCAGGGTAACAGGGCTCAGGCCCTGTAGGACAGCCGCGCAGAGACTTCACATGGCAGCAGGACTGCAGGCATCGCCGAGAAGCAGGGCAGGAGGCGTTTCAGGTCAGCCGGGAAGCAGGCCTCACAGGGCAGCAGGGCTGCAGGCCTCGCAGGGCAGCAGTGCCGTAGGCCTCGCAGGGCAGCAGGGCAGCAGCCTTCTCAGGGCAGCAGGGCTGCAGCCTTCACGGGGCAGCAGGGCAGCAGGCATCTCAGGGCAGCAGTGCTACAGGCCTCACAGAGCAGCAGGGCAGCAGGAGTCTCAGGTCAGCGGGGCTGCAGGCCTCGCAGGGCAACAGGGCAGCAGGCCTCACATGGCAGCAGGGCACCAGGGCTGAGGCCTCGCAGGGCAGGAGGGCAACAGGCATCTCAGTGCAGCAGGGCACCTGGCCTCACAAGGCAGCAGGGCAGGAGGGCTGTAGGCCTCGCAGGGCAGCAGGGCTGAGGCCTCACAAGACAGCAGGGCAACAGGGCTGCAAGCCTCTCCGTTCAGCCGGGCAACAGGCCTCACAGGGCAGCAGGGCAGCAAGGGTGCAGCCCTGGCAGGGAAGCAGGGCAGAGGCGTCTCAGGGCAACAGGGCTGTAGGTGTCGCAGGCCAGAAGGGCAGCAGGTCTGTCAGGGCAGCAGGGCTGCAGGCCTCACAGGGCAGCAGGGCAGATGCCTCACATGGCAGTAGGGCAGAGGCCTCACATGGCAGCAGGTCAACAGGTCTCCCAGGCCAGCAGGGCTGCAGGGCTCGCAGGGCAGCATGTTTTCAGGCTTCTCAGGGCAGCAGGGCTGATGGCTTTGTAGGACAGTAGGGCAGAGGCCTCACATGGCAGCAGGGCACCAGGGCTGAGACCTCACAGGGCAGCAGGGCAGCAGGCTTCTCAGGTCAGCAGGCCCTGCTGGAGTCGCAGGGCAGCAGGGCAGCAGGCCTCTCAGGGAAGCAGGTCTGCAGGCCTCACCTGGCAGCAGGGCAGCATGGCTATATGCCTCCCATGCCAGTAGGGCAGCAGGGGTCTCAGGAAGCAGGGCAGCAGGCCTCACATGGCAGCAGGTCAACAGGTTTCCTAGGGCAGCATGGCTGCAGGGCTCGCAGGGCAGCAGGGCGCAGGCCTCACAGGGTTGCAGGGCAGCAGGCCTCTCAAGGCAGCAGGGCTGCAGGGCTCGCAGGGCAGCATGTTTTCAGGCTTCTCAGAGCAGCAGGGCTGCTGACTTTGTAGGACAGTAGGGCAGAGTCCTCACATGGCAGCAGGGCACCAGGGCTGAGACCTCACAGGGCAGCAGGGCAGCAGGCTTCTCAGGTCAGCAGGCCCTGCTGGACTTGCAGGGCAGCAGGGCAGCAGGCCTCTCAGGGTAACAGGGCTGCAGGCCTTGCAGGGCAGCAGGGCAGAGGCCTCACATGGCAGCATGGCAGCAGGTCTCTCAGGGCAGCAGGGCTGCAAGCCTCTCAGGGCAACAGGGCTGCAGGCTTTTTAAGAAGTAGGGCAGAAAACTCACATGGCAACAGGGCTACCGGACTCGCAGGGCAGCAGGGCTGCAGGCCACTCAGGGCAAGAGGGCTGCAGGTCTTGTAGCACAACACGGCAGATGTTTAACATGGCAGCAGGGCATAAGGGCTACAGTCCCCGCAGGGCAGCAGGGCATAAGGCGTCTGAGGTCAGCAGGGCAGCAGGCCTCACATGGGAGCAGGGCAGCAGGTCTCTCAGCGTAGGGGGCTACAGGCCTCGCAGGGCAGCAGGGCAGCAGACGTCTCAGGTCACCTGGGCAGAAGGCCTTGTAGGGGAGCAGGGAAGCAGGCCTCTCAGGGCAGCAGGGCTGCAGGCCTCACATGGAAGCAGGGCAGCAGGGCTGCAGGCTTCGCAGGGCAGCAGGGCAGCAGGCCTCTTTGGGCAACAGGGCTGCAGGCAGCGCAGGGCACCAGGACAGCAGGCGTCTAGGGCAGCAGGGCAGTAGCGATCACATGGCAGCATGCAGAAGGGCTACAGGCCTCGCAGGACAGCAGGGAGCAGGCCTCACATGGCAACAGGGCTGCAGGGCTCCAGGGCAGCAGAGCAGAGGCCTCACATGGAAGCAGGGCAGCAGGGCTGCAGCCCTAGCAGGGCAGGAGACGTCTCAGGTCAGCCGGGCAGCAGGCGACTCAGGGCAGCAGCGCTGCAGGCCTCGCAAGGCAGCAGGGCTACAGGGCTCTCAGGGCAACAGGGCTACCCGGCTCGCAAGGCGGCAGGGCAGCGGGCCTCCCAGGACCTCAGGGCTCGTAGTGCAGAGGGGAACAGGCCTCTCAGGGCAGCACAGCTGCAGGCCTTGCAGCGCAGCAGGGCAGAGGCCTCACATGGCAGCAGGTCAGCAGGTCTCCCAGGGCAGCAGGGGTGCAGGGTACAGTCCTCACATGGCAGCAGTGCAACAGGCATCTCAGGTCAGTAATGCAGCAGGCCTCGCAGGGCAGCAGGGCAGCAGGGCAGCAGGCGTCTCAGGTCAGCTGGGTTGCAGGCTTTGCATGGCAGCAGGGCAGAGGCCTCACATGGCAACAGGGCAAGAGCCCTCACAAGGCAGCAGGGCAGGAGGGCTGCAGGCCTCGCAGGGCAGCAGGGCTGAGGCCTCACATAGCAGCAGGACAATAAGGGCTGCAAGCCTCGCAGGGCACTAGGACACCAGGCCTTTCAGTGCAGCAAGGATGCAGGCCTCACAGCGCAGCAGAGCAGATGCCTCACATGGCAGCAGGGCAGAGGCCTCACATGGCAGCAGGTCAGCTGGTCTCCCAGGGCTGCAGTACTGCAGTCCTTGCATGGCAGCAGTGCAGCTGCGTCTCAGGGCAGCAGGGCAGCAGGTCTCTTAGGGTAGGAGGGCTTCAGGCCTCGCAGGGCAGCAGGGCAGCAGGGTCACAATCCTTGCAGGACAGCAGACAGCAGGCCTCACTTGGCAGCAGGGCAGCAGAGCCACAACCTTGCAGGACAGTAGGGCAGAGGCCTCACATGGCAACAGGCCAGCACGGCCGCAGGCCACTCACGGCAACAGGGCTGCTGGCGTGTCAGGTCAGCAGAGAAGCAGGCCTCACAGTGCAGCGGGACTGCAGGCCTCGCAGGGCAACAGGTCAGCAGGCATCTCAGGTCAGCCGGGCAGCAGGCCTTGCAGGGCAGCAGGGCCGAGGCCTCATGTGGCCGCAGGGCACCAGGTCTCACGTGGCATCAGGGCTGCAGGCCTCGCAGTGCAGCAGGCCAGCAGGTCTCCCAGGGCTGCAGGACTGGCAGGGCAGCAGTGGCCTTCTGCCCCCGGAGCCCCCGGGGACCAGTGGCATTCTCAGCCCCCACCACCCCAGCCCTGCAACTCTGCACCGACGTCTCGTCCCCTCAGGAGAGCGCTCGTGGGACAGCACCCAGATGTCTCTGATGTCCTCCTCTGAAGGCCGCGTGGCCACCTCTTCATGCGGTCCCGTGGGAGATGTCCTCGGGAAGCCCGACAGGGACGCGGCGGTGCTCTCGGGCCCAACCCCACGCTGCCCCTTGCCGCAGGACACATCCGCAGAGGAGGCGGAGACTGAAAAGCATCAGCCTGTCCAGAGCCTGCGGGACGCCTGGAGGAAGGACGTACAGGCTGAGGAGCCCTCAGGCGTCTCATCCCGGAGCCGGCTCCCAGCAGCATCTGCCAGCAGCGGGCACCGCCAGAGGAAACTAGGCATGGCCCTAGCCTGCCACTGCCGCCACCGCTACCACTGCTGTGGGGTCGCGGGGACTTGCCCCCACCCCCTAAGCTTCCTTGCGTTGCCACTGACAAGGACCTGGGCCCCTTGCAGAACAGCGAGTGTCCGGGGAACGCGACCTGGAAGGACAGAACACAGACCCTGGCCGACCGCGGACCGCTCAGCCTGCCCCTTCCTCCCCACTGGCCCCGGGGACGCAGGCTCTCCGCCTCCGGCCGCTCCCGCTTCCCACGTCCCGGTGCCTCCCACCGACGGGGCTGACCCTCCTGGCAGGCCCCGATCCTATCTGTCCCTCCGTGTTCCCCAACACAACGCGGTGGTCGGGAACCAGGACGTGTCGTTCCTCAATCTCCTCCTCTTGCTGTTCCTGCTGATTCGCTTCCTCCCCTTAGTTCCAGAGCCATCGGGGAAACTCCGCTTCAGGGAGCTCCTCTTCCACCAGGCCGCCCAGGACAGCTCCCTCTGGCCGCCCCACACCTCCTACCACCTCGGCCTCCTTACACCCGCCTCCTGCACAAAAGGATCCCCAAGCCCTGTGTGTGTAGACTCTGCCCCGCTCTTCCTGACAACCCCTCTTCCAGGCCACTCCACAGAGGGCTCCGTCGTCGGAGTCCAGCCTGGCCCCTCTAAGCCGACTTCTACCATGGCAGCAAAGTCAGCTACTCTGACCTCCAAGCCGATGTCCCGTCCTGCTGTCGTGGACGTGGACACTGCGCCTGCTTCCCGGGCTGTCCTCTTCAGCGCGCCCCACACCGCAGGATGAGCTGTCCTCCGTGTGCCCGGGGCCGCGGCAGTGTGACGCAGAGGTGCCCTGCGAAAGTGGCAGCATCCGCCAGTGCACCGACATCGATGGCCCCGGCCCCACCCCACGTCATCAAGTCTTCGGCCTCCACATCACCCCTCAGCCCACACAGGGGACTCTTGCTGGGAGGCAGCAAACAGCTTTTCTTCCCGGTGCTCCTATCGCCACTGGCTTGCCCAACCTCAGTTCTGGAGCCACCACCACCCCAGGAGGCAGCACCTCTGCAAACCCCAGCGCTCACTCGGACCCCGATGCCATGGATACCACATCTCCCTCCCGGGCTGTCATCTTTCAGGCCCCCCAGGGTCCCGGAAGAACCATTTGTCATTTTACAAGGCACTTCCAGGTTCTGGCAACGCACCACCCAGTAGCAGCACTGCCTTGGCCCACGGCTCTACCAGTTTACCTCAAAAGTCAGCCAGCATCCCGGCCCCCGGTTCTAAGCACCCTAACGCAGGAATCGCCTCTCAGCCCACAACTGGACGTCACAGTGGGCAACAGG
>NC_054830.1:131252601-131258966 GCF_018345385.1 Vulpes lagopus
TATATTTTTTCTCTTTTCCACCGTAACCTAAATATTTTAACGCACGCTCTTCATTTTAAGTTTTTCCCTTTTTGGACTTTCATATTTCGACAATTGTATGTCTTTAGATGTTTTTTCACTTCTGGATTCCGTCATCAAATTTAATTTTGGGAGATATATGAGTATGGGTTTTTGTTTTCTTGCTTTTTCTGCCTCGTTTTGTTTTACAATGGTGTAAGTTAATACCTTTTAACACACGTCAACATACACCGAGAAACAAGTGGAATAATGTGCTGATTCATTCTGTGAGATTATATTCTCTCTTTCCTTCCCATTCTGCACCCCCCTCTTTTATCTTGTTTATGTTTTGGTGTTCAAAACACCAAAACACCACCTAAATTTTTTAAATTTAGGATAAATTCAAATAAATTTAGGATAGAGCATGCTCTAACATACAGAAAAATATACACTCAAAACCAAGAGGATTACCCTCTAGGTCCCCTCAGGTAGACTACATTATCTCCACTGTCATTTATTCACCACCACCATCCCCCGCTGCCCCCCTGCCTTTTTTCTCTTATTTACTTTTTTTTCTATTTTCCTTTTTTTTTCTTATTCTCTGTGGTTTTTGACCTTTTATTTTTACTAATTTGTTTTAAAATTTGTTTTTCACTTTAGTGATCCTTTTGTTTTATGTTGCTCTGTTTTTTTTATTATTTTTATTTATTTATTTTTATTTTTTTGGTCTCTGACCTCTTCGGAATCATCTAGGGTATATTTTACTTAGGGTGTGGTTGATATTTTTGTTTCAGCCCACTCATACAGCCACTCTGCACTGGACAAAGTAACTAGAAGGATTCACCAAAAAAGGAAAGAACCAGTAATAGTACTCTCTGTAACAGAGTTACAGAATTTGGATTTAAATCCGATGTCAAAAAGTCAATTCAGAAGTACAAATACAAAGCTACAGGTGGCTCTGGAAAAAAGCCTAAAGACTCTAGAGACTTTGTTATTGCAGAAGTGAGATCTAATCAGGCCTAAATTAAAAAGAGACTAAATGAGATGCAATCCAAACTGGATTTCCTAACTGCTAGGGTTAATGAGGTGGAAGAGAGAATGGGTGACATAGAAGACAAGTTGATGGTAAGGAAGAAAGCTGAGGAAAAAAGAGAAAAACAATTAAGAGCCAATGAAGAAAGGGTTAGGGAAATAAATGATAGCTTGATAAGGAAGAATTTACATATAATTTGACTCCAGAAGAGACTGAGAGATAGATAGGACCACAAAGTATATTTGAACAAACCATAGCTGAGAACTTCCCTAATTTGGGGAGGGAAACAAGCATTCAGATCCAAGAGTTAGAGATGACCCCCCCCCAATCAATACAAACCATTCCACACCTCACATTTAATAGTAAAGCTTGCAAATTTCAAAGATTAAGAGAAAATTCTTTTTTTGATAATAAATTTATTTTTATTGGTGTTCAATTTACCAACATACAGAATAACACCCAGTGCTCATCCCGTCAAGTGCCCCCCTCAGTGCCCATCACCCATTCACCCCCACCCCCCCACCCTCCTCCCCTTCCACCACCCCTAGTTCATTTCCTAGAGTTAGGAGTCTTTATGTTCTGTCTCCCTTTCTGATATTTCCCACACATTTAAGAGAAAGTTCTTAATGCAGCATGAGACAAGAGATTCTTAATTTATATGGGGAGAAATACCAGATTAACAGCAGACCTCTCCACAGAGACCGGTCAGGCCAGAAAGGGCTGGCAGGATATATTCACGGTCCTAAATAAGAAGACTTCCATTCAGAATAGGAGAGAAAAAGAGCTTCCAGAATAGGCAGAAACTGAAAGACTATGTGACCACCAAACCATCTCTACAATAAATATTAAAGGGGACCCTGTAGAAGAAAGAGGGAGTTCAAGGAAATAATCCACAAAAACAGGGACAGAATAGGTATTACGATAACACTATAAATTCATATCTTTCAATAGTTACTCTGAATGTGAATGGGCTAAATGATCCCATCAAAAGACACAGGGTATCAGACTGGATAAAAAAGAAAGTCCCATCTATTTGCTGTCTTACAAAAGACTCATTTTAGACCTAAGGACACTTCCAGCCTGTAAATGAAGGAGTGGAAAACCATCTACCATTCAGATGCTCCTCAAAGGAAAGCTGGGGTAGCAATCCTCAAATCAGACCAATTAAAGTTTATCTCAAAGACTGTAGTAAGAGATGAAGACAGACACTATATCATACTTAAAGGATCAATCCAGCAAGAAGACCTACCAATCATGAATATGTATGCTCTTAATGTGGGAGATGCCAAGTATATCAATTAATAATGCCAAGTATAGCAATTAATAACCAAAGTAAAGAGATACTTAGAAAATAATACACTAGACTCGTGGGCCTTGGCGATCCGTGGGGTGCACCTGCGCAGCTGTGGATGCCGCAGGTTTTTGAAACATGAATTGTTCACTCTTCTTGTCTGCCCTTTGCTTGTGAATAGCCTCAGCAGCTCCAAAACTCGATCAAAGCTTAAATGCACAATGGTACCAGTGGAAGGCAATGCACAGATTATATGGCATGAATGAAGAAGGATAGAGGAGAGCAGTGTGGGAGAATATGAAAATGATTGAACTGCATAATGGAGAATATAGCCAAGGGAAACATGGCTTCACAATGGCGATGAATACCTTTGGTGACATGACCAATGAAGAATTCAGGCAGGTGATGAATGACTTTCCAAACCAGAAGCACAAGAAAGGGAAAGTGTTCCAAGAACCTATCTTTGCTGAGATCCCCAAATCTGTGGACTGGAGAGAGAAAGGCTACGTAACTCCTGTGCAGAATCAGGGTCAGTGTGGTTCTTGTTGGACTTTTAGTGCAACTGGTGCCCTCAAAAGACAGATGTTCCGGAAAACAGGCAAACTTGTGCCACTGAGTGAGCAGAACCTGGTGGACTGCTCTAAGGCTCAAGGCAATGAGGGCTGCAGTGGTGGCCTGATGGATAACGCCTTTCATCATGTTAAAGACAATGGAGGCCTGGATTCAGAGGAATCTTATCCATATCTTGGAAAGGACATAGAGACCTGTAACGACAAGACTGAGTGTTCTGCTGCTAATGACACTGGCTTCATGGACCTCCCTCAATGGGAAAAGACCCTAATGAAGGCAGTGGCAACTCTAGGGCCCATCTCTGTTGCTACTGATGCAGGCATTTCCAGGGCTACAAGTCAGGCATTTATTTTGATCCAGACTGCAGCAGCAAAGATCTAGATCATGGTGTTCTGGTGGCTGGCTATGGCTTTGAAGGAACAGATTCAAATAATAAGTTTTGGATTATCAAGAACAGTTGGGGTCCAGAATGGGGCTGGAATGGCTATATAAAAATGGCCTAAGACCAGAACAACCATTGTAGAATTGCCACAGCAACCAGCTATCCCATTGTGTGAGCTGATGGACCACAAGATTAGAGGACTTGAGGATAGCACATCTGGAGGAAGTTTACCTTAAAATTGACCATACTCTTATTGTGTAAGATAAGACACTTGAATCATTGAGAATCCAAGTTGTGATTTGAATTCTGTGATATTTTTATCAGGGTAAACATCACCACTGCTTTCATTACTGTTATATATGGCTTTATAATGTTGAACACTTATTACTTAATTCTAAAATTTTTGACTTCTTATTTTTTCAAAGGATATATAAACTTTACCTTTTCAAATAAATTTTAATTCAATAAGTAGAGGAAGAAAAAAATAAAATAATACACTAATCGTAGGAGACTTCAACACAGTACTTGTCAGTAAATATCAGATCTTCTAAGCATGACATCACCAAAGAAACAAGGGCCTTAAATTATACACTGGACCAGATGGATTTCACAGATGTTTACAGAACTTTCTAACTGAACACAACTGAATACACATTCTTCCCAAGTGCACATGGAACTTTCTCCAGAATAGACCACACACTAGGTCACAAATGAGGTCTCAACCGATACCAAAAGATAGGATTGCCCCCCTGCATATTTTCAGACCACAATGCTTTGAAACTAGAACTCAGTCATAAGAAGAAATTTGGAAGAAATTCAAACACATGGAGGTTAAAGAGCATCCTACTAAAAGATGAATGGGTCAACCAGGAAATTAGAGAAGAATCTATGGATTCAGGGAAACTAATGAAAATGCAGATACAACCATTCAAAAAATTTGGGATACAGCAAAGAGGTCCCAAGAAGGAAATACATCTCAATACAAGCCTCCTTCAAAAAATTGGAAATAACTCAAATACACAAGCTAAACTTGCACCTAAATGAACTGGAGAAAGAACAGCACATAAAGCCTACACCAAGCAGAAGAGGGGAGATAATAAAGATTCAAGCAGAACTCAATGAAACAGAGACCAGAAGAACTGCAGAACAGATAAAAAAAGAAAAACAGGAGTTGGTTCTTTGAAAGAATTAATAAGATAGATAAACCCTTAGCCAGCCTTATGAAAAAGAAAAAAAAAAAACCTCAAGGTAATAAACTCACAAAAGAAAGAGGAGAGATCAGAACCATACCAAGGAAATACAAATGATTTTAAAAAACATTTTATGAGCAGCTATAAGCCAATAAATTAGGCAATCTAGAAGAATTGGATGCAGTTCTGGAAAAATCACAAATGACCAAAACTAGAACAAAACGAAATAGAAAACCTGAACAGGCCAATAACCAGCGAGGAAATTGAAGCAGTTATCAAAAACCTGCCAAGACGCAAAATTCCAGGGCCAGATGGCTTCCGAGGGGAAGTCTATCAAATGTTTAAAGAGGAAATAATATTCTACTAAAGCTGTTCTGAAGGATAAAAAGGGATGGAATACTTCAAAATTTGTTCTAACAGGCCAGCATCACCTTGATTCCAAAACCAAAGACCGCACCAAAAAGGACAATTATAGAACAATATCCCTGATGAACATGGATGCAAAATTTCTCAACAAGATACTAGCCAATAGGATCCAATAGTACATTAAGAGGATTATTCACCATGACCAAGTGGGATTTATCCCTGAGATGCAAGGTTGGTTTAACACTCATAAAGCAATCAACGTGATTGATCATATCAACAAGAGAAAAAACAAGAACCATATGATCCTCAATAGATGCAGAGAAAGCATTTGACAAAATACAGCATCTATTCCTGATCAAAACTCTGCAGAGTGTAGGGATAGAGGGAACATTCCTCAGCATCTTAAAAGTCATCTATGAAAAGCCCACAGCAAATATCATTCAATGGAAAAACACTGGGAGCCTTTCCACAAGATCAGGAACACAACAGGGATGTCCACTGTCACCACGGCTATTCAACACATAGTACTAGAAGTCCTAGCCTCAGCAACCAGACAACAAAAAGAAATCAAAGGCATTCAAATTGGTAAAGAAGTCAAACTCTCCCTCTTTGCAGACCGACATGATACTTACTGTACACAGAAAACCCAGAAGATCCACCCCAAGATTGCTAGAACTCATACAGCAATTCAGTAATGTGGCAGGAGACAAACATCAATGCATAGCAATCAGTGGCATTTCTCTACACTATCAATGAGACTGAAGAAAGAGAAATTAAGGAGTCAATCCCATTTACACTTGCACTCAATAGCATAAGACACCTAGGAATAAACCTAACCAAAGTGATGCCCTAAAAACTACAGAACACTTCTGAAAGAATTTGAGGAAGACACAAAGAGATGGAAAAATATTCCATGCTCATGGATTGGCAGAATTAATACTGTGAAAATGTCAATGCTACCCAGGAAAATTTACACATTCAAAGGAATCCCTATCAAAATACCACGGACTTTCTTCAGAGAGTTGGAAAAAATCATCTTAAGATTTGTATGGAATCAGAAAAGACAGCGGGGGGAATATTGAAAAAGAAAACCAGAGCCGGGGGCATCACCATGCCGGGTTTCAAGCTGTACTACACAGCTGTGATCTTCAAGATAATGTAGTATTGGCACAAAAACAAGACACATAGGTCAATGGAACAGAATAGAGAACCTAGAAATGGGCCTCAACTCTATGGTCAATATTCGACAAAACCAGAAAGTATATCCACAGGAAAAAGGATAGTCTCTTCAATAAATGGTGCTGGGAAAATTGGACCAGCCACGTGCAGAAGAATGAACCTATACCATTCTCTTACACCATACACAAAGATAAACATAAAATGGATGAAGGATCTAAATGTGAGACGAGAATTCCTCAAAATCCTGGAGGATAACACAGGCAATCCTTTTTTAACTACACTGGCCGCAGCAAGTTCGTGCAAGAGTAAATCTATGAAGGCAAGGAAACAAAAGCAAAAAGAACAACTTAATCAAGA
>NC_054830.1:131259066-131267849 GCF_018345385.1 Vulpes lagopus
CCACCCGGCTGCCCAAGGGATAAGGATTTAATTGTTTACAATCTCACACTTCCTAAAATTTCTCTAAGGTATAGATATCTCTACAAAGTTTCCTTCAAACTGAAAGCAAACATGGGGATCAGCAGTAGTTGAACAAGAGTCCTTAAAAAGGTCATCAGGATGCCTGGTGTTCAGTGTGGAGCGGCTGCCTTTGGCTCAGGTGTGATCCTGGAGTCCCGCATGGCTCTCTCCTGCAACCTGCTTCTCCCTCTGCCTGTGTCTCTGCCTCTCTCTCTCTCATTGTGTCTCTCGTGAATAACTAAATAAAATCTTTAAAAAACAAAACAAGAAACCAGTCATCATTGTCTTTCGCTCTTTTCAGTTCCATGTTGTTCCTTTTAGTTCTGTTTTTTTAAGATTTTATTCATGTATGAGAGAGAGAGAGAGAGAGAGAGAAGAAAGAAACAGCTCCATGCAGGGAGCCTGATGCGGACTCCATCCCGGGACTCCGGTCACGCCCTAAGGCCCTAAAAGCTCCAACCGCTGACCACCCCATGGCGCCCGGTTTTGTGTCTGGCAAAGTGCAGCTGATTCTTGTCACTAGTTTCTGGCAATTCATACTGTGTTCGATGATCTCGGGTGACCAAAAACTGAGAGGTGTCTAAAGTGCCGTTGCCGTGTTCTTGCTGGAATCTGGAAAAATAAATAAATAAATAATGAAAATAAATTATAAACTATATTAAATAAATGTATCTTTTTAGTGTTGTGTGTTGGTGTTGTTTGGTTTGTTGGTGTTTGCAAGAGCTTCAATCTCAGTTACTCTGACATGCGGTCACCGTGGATGTGGTTTACAGACCCTTGATAGTGCTTGTTGAAGACGAAGAAAATCCGATTAATATGATTGTCTCACACACTGCTTTTTACTATTACCAGGCACGTTACCACATGACACCTTTAGTGGCATGCGTTGGGAACACCCACAGCATGCTACATCTAACAATATAATCTAAAGGCTTATATTCTTGGGTCTCTGACGCGGCTTCTCACGGGTGCCTTCACATAGCAGTAAACGACCTATTTAGTCAAGAGACTCAACTTAGGGCTAGACTTTTCTGGATCCGCTGAAAATCCATGAATGAACGATGAAGGAACCAGCAAACAGCTGAGCAGCCAGCCGCCAGCCAGATACACAATCCATCACATCCATCCATCCATCCATCCATCCATCCAACCAACCAACCAACCAACATCTCAGAAGCTTTCAAGGCCCAGGCCTATAAAGGATCATGGTCATACAAAACTGAAAACAACATCAGTATCTGTTTCGCCAGGGTGGCCCTAGAGATTCCACAGAGCTTATAAGTTGTCCCCAAAATGTAGCTCCTTTAATATGAGAAGTTTTCACTCTCTCACGAGGTAATTCGTGGATAAAAAGGAATATAAAAACCTGGCTGGTCTGGAGAGGGAAAATAATAACATATTTTTTCTTCTCTGTTCACAATCCTTGCCGTGATTAGACTACCAACGCAAGGAAATCTCTTCATTTTAACAGAGACAAGAGCCGAGTCTTAATGCTATACCAGTGTACTAGTAAAGCTCACTTCTCCCAATCTCAGTCTGTCCTGAGCATGCATACAATTCCTTTTCAAAAAATCTGCTTCCAGGACGCCTGGCTGTTTCAGTGGTTGAACCTCTGTCTTTGGCTCATGGTGTGATCCCGGGGGCCGGGGATCCAGTCCCACAGTGGCTCCCTGCGTGGATCCCACTTCTCTCTCCTCCCGTGTCTCTGCACCTCTGTCTCTGTCTCTGTGTCTCTCTCTGTGAGTCTCTCACGAATACATAAATAAAAACTTTAAAGAAATTCCCTAGTGTTTTCCTTCAGAAACCCCTTCTACAATGGTCTTTTTTGTTCAGATTCAGCCTTAAGTGTTCTTTGTCTAAAGAAGCAGGCTCTGGATGCCTGGTGGCTGGTCGTCATTTGAGCATCTGGCTTTGGCTCAGACGTGATCCCGACTCCTGGATCGGTCCCATACCCGCTCCTTGCATGGAGCCTTCTTTTCCTCTCTCTCTCTGCCTCCCTCTGTCCCTGCCCTCCCTCCCTCTCCCTCCTGATTATTAATAAAATCTTTTTTTTTAAAATTAATTATTTATTTATTCTTGAGAGATAGAAGGAGAGACAGAGCCAGAGACACAGGCAGAGGAGAAGCAGCTCCAGTGCAACCGGAGCCCGACGTGGATTCGATCCCGGGTCTCCAGATCGCGCCCTGGGCCAAAGGCAGGCGCCAAAGCCGCTGCGCCACCCAGGGATCCCAAGTAAATAAAATCTTAATAAAGGAAAAAAAAAAAAAAAAGCCAGGCTCATTATTTCAGACAGAATTATTTTCTTTCCCTCACCAAAACATGTATTCTCACGCCTTGTACGTTTCCTACACTCTCCTACTTGTCACACACGAGTTGTTTTTCCTTATCGTTCTCCAGTAGCTCCATTCCATTGGCAGGCCTTTTGCAAAATTGTAATATATTAGCTTTCTTTCAGAGAGAGAGCACTGTGTAAGTGGGGAAGGGGAGAGGAGGAATAGGGGAAATCAACCGACATCTTTCCGTTTTTAAACTATTTTTTTCTTTATTCCCGTTGAAGAGAGAAGACAGAGACAATACAGAACATGGCAAAGCAGTCCCCGCAAGGAACAGATCAGAAAGATCCCGACCCCATGATCGGCCCTGAATGAAGCAGACGCTTAACCGCTGAGAAACCGGTCCCCAACGAACAAACGGACGGCGGACGGATGAAGAACGAACGACGACGACAGACTGGATGTGACGGACGAACAACGAACAACAACGAACAGAACTTCATCCCAGATTCGTTGGGGAAACTTTGAAATATTGTCACTCGTCCTTATCTCTCCGAGCTGTCCTGTTCCCGATTTTTTACCCCGCGCCGCCTTTGAACTCCTAAGCTACAGTTCCTTTACAAAGGATGTCAGCAATATAGCATCCGAGTAGTAGGAAACCTCTCCCTCGTAAACCCATAGGACACGTAGACACAGACAGAAGCCTACAAAGTAAATAAGCCTTGGTCTCACTCCTATCTTGGAAGGTCACGAAAGACCCGTTGTTCCCATCCTCCCCGCTGCTGGTTGGACAACAAACTCACAGTGGCCAGCGACGTGACCCGCGATCCGGACCCCATCCATCCCTTTCGGTTTCCATTTCGAAAGAGAAAGCCTTTCCTGCAAAATACCCAAAGCCCAGCAACCAACCCAAACCCGAAGAGACCAGAGCAGTCTGCTCCCCAGCGAGCCGAGCACGGTTCCTCACCAACAGTCCGACATTACTGGATGAGCCCAGAGGATTTAGGTTAGGTTCTGTCCCTGGCCTGATGGCCTCATTGCCAGCTTTCTCTAATCGTGGAGATCATACATTCAGGCATGAGCAAAGCACCACCATTCACCCGTTTGGGCCCATTCTGAGCCTCAGGTTCCCCTTCCACGTGGTCCCAGGACATGAGCACTTGCTAGTAAGTATAGCCCCCTAAGCACCCAGGGTAGCCTGCCAGAGTTTCCTGTGGCTGGCGGTGTGTGTGTGTGTGTGTGTGTGTGTGTGTGTGTGTCGTGTGCTCAACCTTCCTGGCAGTTCTCTAGGGTCTGGTTCCGTTCGCCCCGCTTTTCTGCGTGCAGCGTGCACGTGGCGTGTGCATGCTCCATAAGGAGCTGGGGCGGTCCTCGGAGGAGGACGCCGGTAGACGAGGGTGATCAGTTTATTCTCTGATCTTGGTACGGGCAAGGCTGTAGGGCTTGAACTCATGTGGGAACCAGGAAGGTTTTGCTTCCGTTTCTCATCGTCAGTTTTGGCAGGTTGCCTTTAGTGATCGATCGATCCGATGGGGAAACAAACAAAACACAAAACAACACAACTTTTTTTTTTCCGTATTTGTAAAGATTCTGTTTATTTTCTCCTGAGACACAGTGAGTGAGAGAGTCGGACATCACAGGCAGAGGAGAAGCAGGCTCCATGCTTGGAACCCCGACGTGGGACTCTGATGCCGGGCCTCCCGGATCAGGCCCCCGGCTGAAGGCGGCGCTCAAAACCGCCGAGCCACCCCGGGCTGCCCACCTTTTTCTTTTTCTGTTTTGTTCTTTTAATTTTTTTTTTTTTTAGTTTCAGAAGATTTTAGTGTATGCGATGTTTACACCCAGGTTAGGGCTCATCCTCGCAACCGAAAATATAGAGTCCCACACTCCACCGACAGTGCCAGCCAGCAGTCACGCACCCCTTCATCGATTTCATTTGTTCATTTGCTTGCTTGCTTGGCTTGGCTTGCTTGCTTCCTGGCTTGCTTATGTATACATTCATTCAAGCCGGTCAGTCGTCAGCCGATCATTCTGTCATCAGTCAGTCAGTCAGTCCTTTTAATGAATCATTCATTCTTTCCTGTTTTAGAGGTGTTCTTTATTTATCCATGAGAGACACACAGAGACAGGCATGTGACAGACGCAGAAGAAGGCAGCTCCCCGCGGGAGCCCCAAGTGGGAGCCCGGGCTCCAGGACCCCAGGAGATGACCTACCCAAGGCAGATGCGGAACACGGAGCTACCCAGGCGTCCCCGTTGCTTGACTTTTCAAGGGAGCAGACAGGCAACGGCATTCAGTGGGCACAGGAGAATAGAGCCCAACTAGGACGGAGTTTTCTGTGGTGCCCCGTTTGGCCCTGGGTCCAGTGTGAAAGCCAATGAGCAGGCCCAGGAAACGTTCAAGGCTGAGATTGCCCTTCCTCCTTAAATCATTTCACAGACGACTTAAGTGAAAAGTGGTTCCTACCTATCGTATGAATAACGTCCTTTCGTCTGTTTGGGTTCTAGCCAAGACCCAGAGATCGTAGCCCCCCAACCTCAGGACTGAAAGTCGCCAGTTGATGCAGAGATAGTTAGCAGCAGCACCACAGGCAGCAGGCAGAGCCGAAGCAAGAGCCACACCGTGAGTCCAGTGTGAGGAATGTGGATCGCAGGCAGCTGGTCCATCCCTTTCCGGATCCGCCCGTCAGTAGCGTTTCCTGACACCGAACGGTCTGGACGGGGCGCCAAAGAGGCCTTGGTGGCTTTCCCTCCTCCGCCTCCTTGGAGGGGACATCTGCCCCACTCGGGGCATGCCCCGCACCCGCCCACCGCCCCACCCCCACACGCTGGCCACCGTCGGTCCCCGCGAGGCGCCTGCCTTCCGAACCACCCAGCTGCACCGGTTCCATGTCCGGTTCCGGTTCCGTCCCAGCTCCGCCCCAGGCAAGGGCGCACTTGCAAATTCATCCATGGGAGGCTTCCTGCTGCCCTCTCACTCCTACAGATCCGGGACTACCGGAGGGTGGGGGGGGGGGAGCGGTTCCCAGATGGATGTAGAAATGTCCGCCAACCGAAACCCTCCGTCCCAGCTCATCTCCCCACGACGTGACGCGACACCCTGTGCGTGTGTGAGAGAGACCCTTTGTCTCGCCGCCACCGCTACATAGCAGAACCGGGAGACAGTCCTCAAACAGAGCACGGTCCCTGAGCATCGGTCCCATCTGAACCTATTCCCTAGTTGGGATCCTAGGTGTCTAGGGATAGACCTGGAGCACGAGTCCTGTGTGTGGGAACCAGATGAACGAACGCGCAAGACCGTGGTGGCGGTGGAAGGAAGAGGTGCGGACGAGGTGTGCCCGGTGGCATACCCGCGTTTGAGCGGCTGCCTTCCACTCGGCTCCCGGCATCATCACAGCGTTTGGGGATCCAGCACCGCACCGGCTCCCCGCGTGAGCCTGCTTCTCCCTCTGCCTGCCTCCCGGCCTCCTTCTGTGTGTCTCCCTTGAATAAATACAGTTTATTTATTCATTTATTTGTTAAGATTTTATTTATTTATTTATTTATTTATTTATTATTTATTGAGAGAGAGAGAGAGAGAGAGAGAGAGAGAGAGGAGAGAGAGAGAGAGAGAGAGAGAGAGAGAGAGAGAAGAGCAGAGATCCCATGCCCGATCAATACAGTTTAAGAAATTAAACTTAAGGATCCCTGGTGCGCAGCGGTTTGGCGCCGCCTGCAGCCTGTGGTGGATCCTGGAGACCCGGATCCAGTCCCACATCGGCTCCCTGCATGGAGTCCTGCTTCTCCCTCTGTCTGTGTCTCTGCCTCTCTCTCTCTCCCTCTCTCTCTCTCTCTCCCTGAACTAAAAAAAAATCCTTAAAAATAATGAATGAATGAATGAATGAATAATAAATGAATGAATAAATAAATAAATAGATTAATTAAATAAATAAAATTTTAAAAATTAAAAAAAGAGAGTTAAAAAATGGAATGGACAGATAACTTGGCGAGGAGGATGTGTGAAGGTATGTAATGCCGCTGAGCGACTCTAGCTTAGAAAGGGTACAAGGTTCCACCGTAGGTGACGCCTGTCTTTTGGACCACAACCGAAACACAAAACAAGACCCCCTGTCCCTGGCTCAGAGTAATGGAGTTCCTGGGTCAGGCTGGAGGGGGTTCCTGTGGTCCGCAGAGTGCAGACCCCCGGTTCAGCCATCTGGACTCTTTTCCTTCCTGTCCTCGGAGACAGGCGTGGTCGCAGACGGCACACGCCTGTAAAGGCAAGGCCAGAAGGAAGAACTTCAGCATCCCTTTGGCTCTTCTTTCTGTTCTTCCGTTGTTGTGGTTCCGGTGTTGTTGAGCCTCAGCATTTCCAAGCACCTTGTAGGGGCAACCTGGGAGGCTCGCTGAGGTAAAGCAGCTGACTCTCGGTTTCGTCCGCCAGGAGGTGGCACTCTTGACTCGCCCAGTGAGGCCGTGGCGACCTCTGGAAGGAAGGTATCAGGCTCAGGTTTCCGAGGGCTCGCTGGCTCCCCGAGAAGTGGATCTGAGTGTCTCCAGGCTGTCCGATCCTATCTGAGTCTTAGGATGCGATTCCAGGGCCCGTGGCCCGCTCGGTCAGTAGAGAGCACGGCTCTTGACCTCCAGGTCGTGAGTGCGAGCCCTACCTTGGAGTAGAGATCACTTTGACAAATGGACCCCGGGGGGGGGGGGCGCGGGGGGGGGGAGAGGAGGGAGGAGAGGGGAGGGCGGCGTGGGACTGGGGAGGTCGAAAGAAAGAGAAACAGACGCCATTCTACTCAGGGAAGGCCTTGGTGATACAGGGATCCTTCCAACGGTGTCTGGTTACAATGAGAACGGATTCCCACCGACCTTCTGAAGAGGATTTAACAATCGCCAAAAAAAAAGGAAGATGACTCACTGAGAGTTTCTGAACTCTGTTCAGGTTTCTTGGAACTCATTCAGTTCCACGTTGTTCCTTTCTGTTCGCTTCCATGCAGCTTTTTCATTAGTTCCGGCAACTCCTACTGTATGTAGTTGGACGATCTCCGGATGACCAGACACCGGGATTCGTCCAGAGTGCTTTCCGCGAATCTTCTGAAAGGCAGACCGTATTGTTGCAAGACCTTCCGAACAACACCTGCACGTGACAGGAGGTCACCCACGGACGGACGTGCCTAAAGACCCGATGAGAATTCATTATAATGCAGTCGAGAGGAAAATCCCGACCAGTTTCTGTCCACACACACACACACACACACACACACTCACACTCACACACAACACACGCAGGCACGCACGCAGAGCATTTAAACAGTTCGAATGTGGAGGATGGCACTCTACCAGGACACGTTACAAGTTTAGGAATTTCATTTCGTGTTTGGAACACCGGCAGCATCACCCACGCAATATAATCTAAGAGGGCTTATGATTCTTGTCTGACAGTGCTTCTCATGGTCCTTCCCATAACAGGTAAACGACCTATATAGTCAAGAGACTCTATTTAGGGTTTGGCATTCTGGGATCCGCTGAAATCCACGAACGGATGAAGGAACCCGTAGACAGACAGCCAGGCAGCCAACCAGCCAACCAAAAACGTCTCAGAAGTTTTCAAGGCACATGCCTACAAAGGATCACGGATCATAACAAAACGGAAATCTTCATTGTCTCTTTCGCCAAGGTGGCCCCTAGGAGATTCTACAGGTGCTCTTAGAGTTGTCCCCCAAAATGAAGCTCCTTTAACGTGGAGAAGTGTTCACGTGCTTACTTAGGGGGAAGACCCGAGTAAAAACGAATCCTAAAAAATAAAATTAAATAAGTATATATCAGGAAAAAGTTAAACAACAACAACAACCACCAAAAAAAAAAAAAAAAAGGAATCTAAAAACCTTGCTGTTCTGGCAGGGAAAGGGAGAAACACACACACACACCACACACCCCACACACACCCAAAAACAAACAAACAAAAAACCCCAACCAAACCAAACCAAACCAAACCAAGCCAAGCCAAGCCAAAAACAAACAAACAAAAAAGCACATTGTCTTTGTCTTTTCTTCTCTGTTCACACTCTTATCAAGAGTAGACTACCAATGCAAGAGAATCTCGTCATTTTAGCAGAGAGAAGAGCCAAATCTCAGTTGTACACCAGTATACTAGTAAAACCCACTTCTCCCAATCTCAGTCCGTCCTGACCACGCCTACAATTACTTTCAAAGAGTCTGCTTCTGGACGCCTTGGGTGGCTCAGCGGTGGTGGAAGGTCTGCCTTTGGCTCAGGCCTGATCCCAGGGGTCCTGGATCCAGACCCGCATCGGGCTCCCCATGGAGCCTACTTCTTCCCCTGCCTGTGTCTCTGCCTCTCTCATCTCTCTCCCCTCTCTCCTCTCTTTTCTCTGTCTCTGTCTCGCTTCTCCAGTTCTCTCTTCTCTTTATCTCTCTGTCTCTCTGTGTCTGTCTCTCTTTATCTCTCTGC